>NC_092241.1:2455794-2545794 GCF_036320965.1 Panulirus ornatus | reverse complement strand
TCCTTATCCCTTTTCTTAAGGGGTATTGGACATTTTTTTTGAAAAATGTTTTAAAATCCTTTAAAAACTTTGGTTTTGTATGTAGCATTTATGGATCTGGAGAAGGCATATGATAGAGTTGATAGAGATGCTCTGTGGAAGGTATTAAGAATATATGGTGTGGGAGGCAAGTTTTTTTTTTTTTTTTTTTTTTTTGTTTTTTTTTTTTTTATTTTTTTTTTTTTTATTTTTTTTTTTTTTTTTTTTTTTTTTTTTTTTTTTTTTTTTTATTTTTTTTTTTTTTTTTTTTTTTTTTTTTTTTTTTTTTTTTTTTTTTTTTTTTTTTTTTGTTTTTTTGTTTTTTTTTTTTTTTTTTTTTTTTTTTTTTCTTTTTTTTTTTTTTTGATTTTTTTTTTGTTAGAAGCATGAAATGTTTTTATCGAAGGATGTAAGGCATGTGTACGTGATAGGAAGAGAAGAAAGTGATGGTTCTCAGTGAATGATAGGTTTGTGCGGCAGGGGGGTGTTGATGTCCCATGGATGTTTAATTTGTTTATGGATGGGGTTGTTAGGGAGGTAGATCAAGAGTTTTGGATAAAATAATAGAGCAAGTATGAAGTCCCCTTGGGATGAAGAGCGTGGGAAGTAGTCAGTTGATGTTCGCAGATGAACAGCGCAGGTGGCGATTCATGTGAGAAACTGCAGAAGCTGGTGACTGAGTTTGGTTTAAAAAGTTTTTTGGAAAAAAGGGGAGTTTAAAGGGGGGTGGGGAAAAAAAGCCCAAAGGGTTTTTAGGGACAGTAGGGTTGACGGTCAAGTCAATTGGAGGTAAGTTTGAATGGAGAACAACTGGCGGAAGTAAATTGTTTTAGATATCTGGGATGGATCTGGCAGCGATGGAACCATGGAAGCGGAAGTGGATCATAGGGTGGGGGAGGGGGCGAAAATTTTGGGAGCCTTGAAAAATGTGTGGAAGTCGAGAACATTATCTCGGAAAGCAAAAATGGGTATGTTTGAAGGAATAGTGGTTCCAACAATGTTGTATGGTTGCGAGGCGTGGGCTATGGATAGAGATGTGCGCAGGAGGATGGATGTGCTGGAAATGAGATGTTTGAGGACAATGTGTGGTGTGAGGTGGTTTGATCGAGTAAGTAACGTAAGGGTAAGAGAGATGTGTGGAAATAAAAAGAGCGTGGTTGAGAGAGCAGAAGAGGGTGTTTTGAAATGGTTTGGGCACATGGAGAGAATGAGTGAGGAAAGATTGACCAAGAGGATATATGTGTCGGAGGTGGAGGGAACGAGGAGAAGAGGGAGACCAAATTGGAGGTTGAAAGATGGAGTGAAAAAGATTTTGTGTGATCGGGGCCTGAACATGCAGGAGGGTGAAAGGAGGGCAAGGAATAGAGTGAATTGGAGCCATGTGGTATACAGGGGTTGACGTGCTGTCAGTGGATTGAATCAAGGCATGTGAAGCGTCTGGGGTAAACCATGGAAAGCTGTGTAGGTATGTATATTTGCGTGTGTGGACGTGTGTATGTACATGTGTATGGGGGGGGGGGGTTGGGCCATTTCTTTCGTCTGTTTCCTTGCGCTACCTCGCAAACGCGGGAGACAGCGACAAAGTATAAAAAAAAAAAAAAAAAAAAAAAATAATAATAATAATAATAATAATAATGATAATAATAATAATAGTAATGATAATGATAATAATAATGATTGCAATAATGATAATAATAATAATAATGATAATAATTATGATAATAATAATGATAATGATAATGATAATAATTTCAGTAACAATAGCAATAATGATAATAATAATAATGATAATAATAATAATAATAATAATGATAATAATAAAAATAATAATAATAATAATAATGATAATAATAATGATAATAATAATATTAGTAATAATAATAGTAATGATAATAATGATAATGATAACAATAATGATAATGATAATAATAATAATAATAATAATAATAATAATAATAATAATAATAATAATAATAATAATAATAATAATAGTAATAATAATAATAATAATAATAATAATAATAATAATAATAATAATAATAATAATAATAATAATGATAATAATAATAATAATAATAATAATGATAATAATGATAATAATAATAATAACAATATTAATAAAATGAATAATAGTAATAATGATAATGATAATGATGATGATGATATTGATGATAATAATGATGATAATGAAATAACAATGATCGAAGATCGGGGAGATAGACTGCCACTCATATATTTCTTGCCTGCTGTAATGGGTGACAGAGAAGGGCGAGTTCAGGAGACTGTAATTCCTGCCCTCCTGCATCATCATTTTCATAAAGTAGGTTGAGAGGAAGGAGCTAAGAGAGGAGTTTTCTCGTGGGTTCAGTTATCTGTTCAGACACTGCCTCCTCTCCTCTAATGTGCCATATGTGTCATAGTCATTCTCTCTTCACTCACCTTTCTCTCCGTATGTCCCAACCATTTCTGCAAACCCTGGTCAACTCTCTCATACTCTCTTTACGATCATATCCCTTTCTTACGGAGTCATTCCTTACACAATTCAACCCCCTTCCACGCCACTTATTCTATCTTCAAGCATTTTACATCCAACACATTTACCCTCTTCCGTTTTTTGCACTGGGGTCTATGACTCAGTTACAGCACCTCTAAGACTTCTGTATCACCATATATACCCATCTTTGCACCTCACAGGCGTCACCTCTCCTTTCCCACCCTAAGGATTACTGAAACTCCTATTTTGGCATTTGCTGTCATATCTACTCTCAGGTATCTAAAACATTCTACTTCCTTCAAGTTCCTCCATTCGGAGTCACACTCAAACTAGCCTGTCTTGCCTCCCATACTAAAGCTCATTACTTGACTTTTATTTGCATCAACTCTCAACTTCCTCCTCCCTAACAAAATTCACCTTACAGAAGATATTCTTATTCTCCCTGAAATTTGCCGGTACTCTCTCATCTTCATCCCTCATTTGACCTCTTTTCCTGCATCGGCGCTTCCCTCTTGACCTTCTGACGCTTTCTCTTGCACATTTCCCAATCAGGCACATTCCTTCCTTGCAGGTATCGCCTATACACCTCTATTTTCTCTGTCATCTGCAACTCCCTCATCCAACCATTTTCTACACTTTCTCAAAACGCCCTCATCCAAACTCCTTCATCCCGCACGCTTCACTCGCACATGTAAGCAATGCTTCTTTAAATCCCTTCCATTCCTCACCAGATTCCCAGCTGGTTTTGTTTACTCCTACCGTATGCAAGTCTCCACCGAATCTCGCTTGGTTTCTCCGTACAAATGCCTCCTTTCCAAATTTACAAAAGTGATATAATGATGATAATAATCTACTTATAGACAATGATGTGTGTATGTGTGTGTGTGTGTGTGTGTGTGTGTGTGTGTGTGTGTGTGTGTGTGTGTGTGTGTGTGTGTGTGTGTGTGGATCAATAAAGAACGATTTATTGAATTCAGACAGCCATTGGGCTGAAAATATTGCTCCAGTTTATAGAACTGGTGGAAGGATCATGATAGTAACTACTTAATTAATCACAAAAGAGCTTAAGGGCAAAATAAGGCTGGATGCTTCTACATGAATGAGGTACAAGAAGTTTTGCAGAACAAATGCCATGGTTATGCATTTTACACTGGATGGTGTAAAGTTACATACTGATGGAATTGCAATAATATTGTGCCGATATATCATGCATTTAAATATCGATATCAAGTGAGCATTCTCACTTTAGTTGCGTTAGCCTGTGTATCAGTGTGTGTGTGTGTGTGTGTGTGTGTGTGTGTGTGTGTGTGTGTGTGTGTGTGCGTGCTTGGAAATTGTTGGTCTTGCTTTGAAATTAGCTTGGCGAAGAACGGTATGTGAAGATTTCGGTGCAATGAAGATGAGTATAGTGAACTGAGTGAAGATGAGAGTGTAGTCATGAAGAACATTGTGAACGTAGGTTAATGAATGTATGGATGTTGTGAAGATGGGAGTGTAGTGAAGAACAGTATGATGAAACTGACTTCGTGAAAGAATAAGGGCATGTGTAGGGTAGGGTGTTGTGAAGTAAAAGATGGTGAACTAGGTTTAAAGCCGACTTTGTACGGAGCTTAGTAGAGATATGCTGTGGCGACAAGGACGTGGTAAACATAATGAAGTAGTGTGAATGATTATGTAGTGAAGAGTATGAAGCAGTGATAATGAGGGTGAAATGAAATGAGGGTCTTCCGAAGATAAAGATGCAGGTAAAATGAGGGTGTTAGAGAGAGAGAGAGAGAGAGAGAGAGAGAGAGAGAGAGAGAGAGAGAGAGAGAGAGAGAGAGAGAGAGAGAGAGAGAGAGGGTAACCCATGCGTTGTATTCTGGTCACCATTTAAGGCCAAGACGTTCCAGGCGCTGTAGCGAGTGCCAGTTTAGCACACGCTCCTGCCACCGCAATGAACTATATAGCCGGAAATACGTCGTCTGGAGAGGACGTAAGTAGTGCTGGACGTGAGCAAGAATGACACATTATACATGGCAGCCTCGTATGTTTATTGCTGGAATGGTGGCAAGTTGGTGAGGACACAGAGGAAACTTAGCACACATATGCTTCCATAATGCTGGTGGGATGGGAGAGAGTTTGGTGGTGGGTCAAGAAGGGTTACCTTTCTTTCGAGAAGACGCTGGCTGAGCACTGTTTTACTGCCAGTGCGATAATGTCTTGTATGTTAGGGAAGAGGAGGAACGCACTTATTGCAGTATACTACAGTAGGTTTGGCTTGGGAGTTGTAAAGAGTTATATCTCCCCTGGTAGTGATGTCGTGTGCAACTTTTCCGGAAAAGAGAAATTTTTCTTGCACATTTTGGTTGATACATTCTTTACTATAACCACTAAAAGAAGGTTTACTGTTAGATCTAGTTATCTATATCATTAATCTTATATAATGTCTGACGTTAAGAACCGTAATGAAACCGGATGTATTTTTCTCTAGTGGAGGAAAGTCTTACCAAGGCCATCCCCTGAACAGAATACATCTAAACCTCCTCTTCACGTGAAACACATGAGTGACAACCTATATGTTGCACAGCACCTGTTGCTTACGTGTTACGTCGCAAAATATCATTGAAATAAACATTCCTGAGTACTTGTCCTGTACCAACATTCCTGAGTACTTGTCCTGTACCAACATTCCTGAGTACTTGTCCTGTTCCAACATTCCTGAGTACTTGTCCTGTTCCAACATTCCTGAGTACTTGTCCTGTTCCAACATTCCTGAGTACTTGTCCTGTTCCAACATTCCTGAGTACTTGTCCTGTTCCAACATTCCTGAGTACTTGTCCTGTTCCAACATTCCTGAGTACTTGTCCTGTTCCAACATTCCTGAGTACTTGTCCTGTTCCAACATTCCTGAGTACTTGTCCTGTTCCAACATTCCTGAGTACTTGTCCTGTTCCAACATTCCTGAGTACTTGTCCTGTTCCAACATTCCTGAGTGCTTGTCCTGTTCCAACATTCCTGAGTACTTGTCCTGTTCCAACATTCCTGAGTACTTGTCCTGTTCCAACATTCCTGAGTACTTGTCCTGTTCCAACATTCCTGAGTACTTGTCCTGTTCCAACATTCCTGAGTACTTGTCCTGTTCCAACATTCCTGAGTACTTGTCCTGTTCCAACACACCATATTACCTTTGGGTAACGCTTGGCCTCAACTTCACGACTGCACTCTGGCCCAAGGTTGTTACGGCTTACTGTATACTGCGATTTCTTGAGTGGTTTTTAGATGGATGTGAGCTGTTACTTCCGGCCACAACATGCTAACCCGTTTGTGTACAACGTTAACTGGTGTCTCTCAGTTGAGGGCGTTAGTAACATCTACAGTAATGATGACGCACTTTAACTCCACCATCACCGTACTCTTTCCATGTGAAAGCTATATGGATTGTATTTCAGATGTATCGCTCCTTCGTCTAAATGAAAACTGAATGTCAGCTAAATGCCTCACAGGCCATATGTTGGATACATTTACGATATTTCTCAGTGGCGTTAACACTGGACCATATCCTACATGGTTGGTGCGTTCTTGTTCTGGTACCGCTTCATGAAAACATTCATATTTCAATCTGATTTGAGAGACTTAATATCGTGACATTTTTAATGTTTTAGTACCGTATTTATACAATACATTTTTTATAATCATCGTTTTAGCTATAATTATCATGATCATTTCCTTTTAGGATGAGAATCGTTACGATTTTCTTTTAAATTACTGTTGCGCTATCAGTCACGGATCATTTATTACAAACATTATCATGGGTTGGTTGGTTGGTTGAGCTTCAGGTCAATCAAAGGACAAGGTAACTACAGATGTCAGCATCAATCTACGTCAACAGTCCGAAAAAGGAAACCGAACAAGTATTACATATATATATATATATATATATATATATATATATATATATATATATATATATATATATATATATATATATATATATATATACATATATATATATATATATATATATATATATATATATATATATATATATATATATATATATATATATATATATATATATATATATATATATATATATATATATAAGTACTCAGGAATGTATATATATATATATATATATATATATATATATATATATATATATATATATATATATATATATATATATATATATATATATATCTTTTCTTTTCTTTCATACTATTCGCCATTTCCCGCGTTAGCAAGGTAGCGTTAAGAACAGAGGACTGGGCCTCTGAGGGAATATCCTCACCTGGCCTCGTTCTCTGTTCCTTCTTTTGGAAAATTAAAAAAAAACGAGAGGGGAGGATTTCCAGCCCCCCGCTCCCTCCCCTTTTAGTCGCCTTCTACGACACGCAGGGAATACGTGGGAAGTATTCTTTCTCCCCTATCCCCAGGGATAATATATATATATATATATATATATATATATATATATATATATATATATATATATATATATATATATATATATATATATATATATATATATACGTACTCAGGAATGTATATATATATATATATATATATATATATATATATATATATATATATATATATATATATGTATATATATATATATATATATATATATATATATATATATATCTTTTTTTTTTTTTTTTTTTTCATACTATTCGCCATTTCCCGCGATAGCGAGGTAGCGTTAAGAACAGAGGACTGGGCCTTTGAGGGAATATCCTCACCTGGCCCTCTTCTCTGTTCCTTCTTTTGGAAAATTAAAAAAAAAAAAAAAAACGAGAGGGGAGGATTTCCAGCCCCCCCGCTCCCTTCCCTTTTAGTCGCCTTCTACGACATGCAGGGAATACGTAGGAAGTATTCTTTCTTCCCTATCCCCAGGGAATATATATATATATATATATATATATATATATATATATATATATATATATATATATATATATATAAATGGTTGTTTGATTTATTTATGGATGGGGTTATTAGGGAGGTGAATGCAAGAATTTTGGAAAAAGGGGCAAATATGCAGTCTATTGTGGATGAGAGAGCTTGGGAAGTGAGTCAGATGTTGTTTGCTGATGATTCAGCGCTGGTGGCTGATTCATGTGAGAAACTGAAGAAGCTGGTGACTGAGTTTGGTAAAGTGTGTGAAAGAAGAAAGCTCAGAGTGAATGTGAATAAGACCAAGGTTGTTAGGTACAGTAGGGTTGAGGGACAAGTCAATTGGGAGGTAAGTCTAAATGGAGAAAAACTGGAGGAAGTGAAGTGTTTTAGATATCTGGGAGTGGATTTGGCAGCGGATGGAACCATGGAAACGGAACTGAATCATAGGTGGGGGAGGGGGCGAAAGTTCTGGGAGCGTTGAAGAATGTGTGGAAGTCGAGAACATTATCTCGGAAAGCAAAAAATGGGTGTGTTTGAAGGAATAGTAGTTCTAACAATGTTATATGGTTGCGAGGCGTGGGCTATGGATAGAGTTGTGCGGAGGAGGGTGGAAGTGCTGGAAATGAGATGTTTGAGGACAATATGTGGTGTGAGGTGGTTTGATCGAATAAGTAATCATGGGGTAAGAGAGATGTATGGTAATAAAAAGAGTGTGGTTGAGAGAGGAGAAGAGGGTGTTTTGAAATGGTTTGGTCACATGGAGAGAATAAGTGAGGAAAGATTGACCAAGAGGATATATGTGTCAGAGGTGGAGGGAACTAGGAGAAGTGGGAGACCAAATTGGAGGTGGAAAGATGGAGTGAAAAAAATTTTGAGTGATCGGGGCCTGAACATGCAGGAGGGTGAAAGGCATGCAAGGAATAGAGTGAATTGGAACGATGTGGTATACCGGGGTCGACGTGCTGTCAATGGATTGAACCAGGGCATGTGAAGCGTCTGGGGTAAACCATGGAAAGTTCTGTGGGGCCTGGATGTGGAAAGGGAGCTGTGGTTTCGGTGCATTATTACATGACAGTTAGAGACTGAGTGTGAACGAATGTGGCCTTTGTTGTCTTTTCCTAGCGCTACCTCGCACACATGAGGGGGGAAGGGGCTGTTATTTCATGTGTGGCGGGGTGGCGATGGGAATGAATAAAGGCAGACAGTATGAATTATGTACATGTGTATATATGTATATATCTGTGTGTGTGTATATATATATATATATATATATATATATATATATATATATATATATATATATATATATATATATATATATATATATATATATATATATATATATATATATATATATATATATATATAATGTATGCGTTGAGATATATAGGTATGTATATTTGCGTGTGTGGACGTGTATGTATATATATGTGTATGCGGGAAGTTGGGCCATTCTTTCGTCTGTTTCCTTGCGCTACCTCGCTAACGCGGGAGACAGCGACAAAGCAAAATAGATTAAATAGATAATGATACACACACACACACACAAACACACACACACACACACACACACACACACATATATATATATATATATATATATATATATATATATATATATATATATATATTCTAATTTTCATTGAATCATCTCTAAGACTTGGATCCAAGTTCAGGGGAAAAATAAGATCCATTAAAGTAAACTTGGGATTAACAAGTGTGACATACATACACAATCATCTGCCTTGTGGGGAACTATTATGATCACATGTACGGGTTGAAATGCCGTCTTACGTGTCAGATGTTCGCAAAATCTATTAAGGGTGTTCTTAATCCTAGATCTCTCAGATGTCATAGATCGGACGAAACAATGCAACTAAGTAGATTTAAAGAAATTAAAAACTACTTTGTATCACTTAACATTGCCCTTCTGCTGGATCAAATTTTGTACTTAGAAAAACTTTGATTAAGCCTACTGAGTCGACATTACCATTATTACAGAATTTTCTTACCCCGACCTCTTGACATCAGCTCATGGCACCCCAGACTAGCCAGCGTGAAGCCCACGATTAGAATTCCTCCATTGTAGAGCAGAAATACGTCATGTTACACCGGCTGACCAATGAAGGTGTCACTTGCAGATCTCTGACTTTCTTATTAATAAGAACATTTCCGTGTGGAGTTGGGTCACCTGGTACCTGCCTGAGCTGGTAGCTCACATGGTGCGTCACCTGGCGTTTCATGTAATCTCGTACCTGGTCCCTCAGGTGGTGTTCGGCTTGGTACAGTGTGTGATAGGTCATTGTGTGCCAGACCTAGTGTCCCGCCTGGTGTATTTCACATGGTGTCAGCATATTCCTGTCCTTGTAATTTGCCGTCCTCGTACTTTACCAAGGTTTTTGACACCTTTTTTTGCGTTGAAACAGATGTCGATACCAGACTGGCGTCTGTCTAGTGAAAAAAGAATGATGGGTTGTTTCAAAGGCCAGAGTTTGCACATCTATTGTTCAGTGAGGTTAAGGTAATTAGCCGGGAGACCTCATGCAGGGGCGGTTTATGAGCCACGTAATTAGGTTAAGGTCGGTGTCTTCGCCCATTAAAGGGAAACGATGGAGCAGAGTTGATGATGCCGCTGGCCATAGTGTGTTGTCGTTGTGTGTGTGTGTGTTCGTGTGTGACTACTATTTGTGGGGACTATTCTTGTGGTGAAGGGAGAGTGTTCCACAATAGTGTTGCCCCGTCTGTTAGTCGTGTATATATGTGCCATATCTCTGATACGAAAAACTATGTATGTATTCGCGCACACACAGACACACACACACACACACACACACACACACACACACACACACACACGAGTGGATCCATGGCAGGGAATGGAACCATGGGACCTGAAGCGAATCATAGGATGGATGAAGTCTAAGGAGCATCGACGATTGTGTGGAAAGAGCGATCACTATCTGGGAGAGCGAAAATGGGTATGTATGTGTCAGATATAAGCGTCAAGTGGAGGGGAGCAGGGGAAGGGGAAGACCGAATTGCAGACGGAAGTATGAAGTGAAAATGGTTCTGAGTGCTCGGGATCTGATCATGCACGGAGCAGAGTGACTTAGAGCGAGGCACTATTATACAAGGTTCGATGTGTTGTCAATTAACAGAACATGGATGTATGAAGCAGCCGAGGAAAACTTATCAAAGGTATATATATATATATATATATATATATATATATATATATATATATATATATATATATATATATATATATATATATATATATATATATATATATATATATATATATATATATATATATATATATATATATTTTTTTTTTCTTGCTTTGTCGCCGTCTCCCGCGTTTCCGAGGTAGCGCAAGGAAACAGACGAAAGAAATGGCCCAACCCACCCCCAAACACATGTATATACATACGTCCACACACGCAAATATACATACCTACACAGCTTTCCATGGTTTACCCCACACGCTTCACATGCTCTGATTCAACTCACTGACAGCACGTCAACCCCGGTATACCACATCGATCCAATTCACTCTATTCCTTGCCCTCCTTTCACCCTCCTGCATGTTCAGGCCCCGATCACACAAAATCTTTTTCACTCCATCTTTCCACCTCCAATTTGGTCTCCCACTTCTCCTCGTTCCCTCCACCTCCGACACATATATCCTCTTGGTCAATCTTTCCTCACTCATTCTCTCCATGTGCCCAAACCATTTCAAAACACCCTCTTCTGCTCTCTCAACCACGCTCTTTTTATTTCCACACATCTCTCTTACCCTTACGTTACTTACTCGATCAAACCACCTCACACCACACATTGTCCTCAAACATCTCATTTCCAGCACATCCATCCTCCTGCGCACAACTCTATCCATAGCCCACGCCTCGCAACCATACAACATTGTTGGAACCACTATTCCTTCAAACATACCCATTTTTGCTTTCCGAGATAATGTTCTCGACTTCCACACATTCTTCAAGGCTCCCAGGATTTTCGCCCCCTCCCCCATCCTATGATTCACTTCCGCTTCCATGGTTCCATCCGCTGCCAGATCTACTCCCAGATATCTAAAACACTTTACTTCCTCCAGTTTTTTTCCATTCAAACTTACCTCCCAATTGACTTGACCGTCAACCCTACTGTACCTAATAACCTTGCTCTTATTCACATTTACTCTTAACTTTCTTCTTTCACACACTTTATCAAACTCAGTCACCAGCTTCTGCAGTTTCTCACATGAATCAGCCATCAGCGCTGTATCATCAGCGAACAACAACTGACTCACTTCCCAAGCTCTCTCATCCCCAACAGACTTCATACTTGCCCCTCTTTCCAAAACTCTTGCATTCACCTCCCTAACAACCCCATCCATAAACAAATTAAACAACCATGAAGACATCACACACCCTGCCGCAAACCTACATTCACTGAGAACCAATCACTTTCCTCTCTTCCTACACGTACACATGCCTTACATCCTCGATAAAAACTTTTCACTGCTTCTAACAACTTGCCTCCCACACCATATATTCTTAATACCTTCCACAGAGCATCTCTATCAACTCTATCATATGTCTTCTCCAGATCCATAAATGCTACATACAAATCCATTTGCTTTTCTAAGTATTTCTCACATACATTCTTCAAAGCAAACACCTGATCCACACATCCTCTACCACTTCTGAAACCACACTGCTCTTCCCCAATCTGATGCTCTGTACATACTATATATATATATATATATATATATATATATATATATATATATATATATATATATATATATATATATATCTTTTTTCTTTTTTTCTTTTAAACTATTCGCCATTTCCCGCGTTAGCGAGGTAGCATTAAGAACAGAGGAATGGGCCTTTGAGGGAATACCCTCACCTGGCCCAATTCTCTGTTCCTTCTTTTGGAAAAAAAAAAAAAAAAAAAAAAAAAAAAAAAAAAACGAGAGGGGAGGATTTCCAGCCCCCCGCTCCCTCCCCTTTTAGTCGCCTTCTACGACACGCAGGGAATACGTGGGAAGTATTCTTAATCCCCTATCCCCACACACTCACACACACACACACATATATATATATATATATATATATATATATATATATATATATATATATATATATATATATATACATATATATATATATATGTATATATATATATATATATATATATATATATATATATATATATATATATATATATATATATATATGTTCATTTCAATCTAAAAGTTTGTTTTCTAAATTGTTTCTTACATTTTTCATATGTATATATATGTATGTGTGTGTGTGTGTGTGTATGTGCGTATGTGTGTGTATGTGTGTGTGTGTGTATATGTATATATATATGTATATTATCCCTGGGGATAGGGGTGAAAGAATACTTCCCACGTATTCCTCGCGTGTCGTAGAAAGCGACTAGAGGGGACGGGAGCGGGGGGCCGGAAATCCTCCCCTCCTTGTATTAACTTTCTAAAATGGGAAACAGAAGAAGGAGTCACGCGGGGAGTGATCATCCTCCTCGAAGGCTCAGAGTGGGGTGCCTAAATGTGTGTGGATGTAACCAAGATGTGAAAAAAGGAGAGATAGGTAGTATGTTTGAGGAAAGGAACCTGGATGTTTTGGCTCTGAGTGAAACGAAGCTCAAGGGTAAAGGGGAAGAGTGGTTTGGAAATGTCTGGGGAGTGAAGTCAGGGGTTAGTGAGAGGACAAGAGCAAGGGAAGGAGTAGCAATACTCCTGAAACAGGAGTTGTGGGAGTATGTGATAGAATGTAAGAAAGTAAATTCTCGATTAATATGGGTAAAATTGAAAGTTGATGGAGAGAGGTGGGTGATTATTGGTGCATATGCACCTGGGCATGAGAAGAAAGATCATGAGAGGCAAGTGTTTTGGGAGCAGCTGAATGAGTGTGTTAGCGGTTTTGATGCACGAGACCGGGTTATAGTGATGGGTGATTTGAATGCAAAGGTGAGTAATGTGGCAGTTGAGGGAATAATTGGTATGCATGGGGTGTTCAGTGTTGTAAATGGAAATGGTGAAGAGCTTGTAGATTTATGTGCTGAAAAAGGACTGATGATTGGGAATACCTGGTTTAAAAAGCGAGATATACATAAGTATACTTATGTAAGTAGGAGAGATGGCCAGAGAGCGTTATTGGATTACGTGTTAATTGACAGGCGTGCGAAAGAGAGACTTTTGGATGTTAATGTGCTGAGAGGTGCAACTGGAGGGATGTCTGATCATTATCTTGTGGAGGCTAAGGTGAAGATTAGTATGGGTTTTCAGAAAAGAGGAGTGAATGTTGGGGTGAAGAAGGTGGTGAGAGTGAGTGAGCTTGGGAAGGAGACCTGTGTGGGGAAGTACCAGGAGAGACTGTGTACAGAATGGAAAAAGGTGAGAACAATGGAAGTAAGGGGAGTGGGGGAGGAATGGGATGTATTTAGGGAATCAGTGATGGATTGCGCAAAAGATGCTTGTGGCATGAGAAGAGTGGGAGGTGGGCTGTTTAGAAAGGGTAGTGAGTGGTGGGATGAAGAAGTAAGAGTATTAGTGAAAGAGAAGAGAGAGGCATTTGGACGATTTTTGCAGGGAAAAAATGCAATTGAGTGGGAGAAGTATAAAAGAAAGAGACAGGAGGTCAAGAGAAAGGTGCAAGAGGTGAAAAAAAGGGCAAATGAGAGTTGGGGTGAGAGAGTATCATTAAATTTTAGGGAGAATAAAAAGATGTTCTGGAAGGAGGTAAATAGGGTGCGTAAGACAAGGGAGCAAATGGGAACTTCAGTGAAGGGCGTAAATGGGGAGGTGATAACAAGTAGCGGTGATGTGAGAAGGAGATGGAATGAGTATTTTGAAGGTTTGTTGAATGTGTCTGATGACAGAGTGGCAGATATAGGGTGTTTGGGTCGAGGTGGTGTGCAAAGTGAGAGGGTTAGGGAAAATGATTTGGTAAACAGAGAAGAGGTAGTAAAAGCTTTGTGGAAGATGAAAGCCGGCAAGGCAGCAGGTTTGGATGGTATTGCAGTGGAATTTATTAAAAAGGGGGGTGACTGTATTGTTGACTGGTTGGTAAGGTTATTTAATGTATGTATGACTCATGGTGAGGTGCCTGAGGATTGGCGGAATGCGTGCATAGTGCCATTGTACAAAGGCAAAGGGGATAAGAGTGAGTGCTCAAATTACAGAGGTATAAGTTTGTTGAGTATTCCTGGTAAATTATATGGGAGGGTATTGATTGAGAGGGTGAAGGCATGTACAGAGCATCAGATTGGGGAAGAGCAGTGCGGTTTCAGAAGTGGTAGAGGATGTGTGGATCAGGTGTTTGCTTTGAAGAATGTATGTGAGAAATACTTAGAAAAGCAAATGGATTTGTATGTAGCATTTATGGATCTGGAGAAGGCATATGATAGAGTTGATAGAGATGCTCTGTGGAAGGTATTAAGAATATATGGTGTGGGAGGCAAGTTGTTAGAAGCAGTGAAAAGTTTTTATCGAGGATGTAAGGCATGTGTACGTGTAGGAAGAGAGGAAAGTGATTGGTTCTCAGTGAATGTAGGTTTGCGGCAGGGGTGTGTGATGTCTCCATGGTTGTTTAATTTGTTTATGGATGGGGTTGTTAGGGAGGTAAATGCAAGAGTCCTGGAAAGAGGGGCAAGTATGAAGTCTGTTGGGGATGAGAGAGCTTGGGAAGTGAGTCAGTTGTTGTTCGCTGATGATACAGCGCTGGTGGCTGATTCATGTGAGAAACTGCAGAAGCTGGTGACTGAGTTTGGTAAAGTGTGTGGAAGAAGAAAGTTAAGAGTAAATGTGAATAAGAGCAAGGTTATTAGGTACAGTAGGGGTGAGGGTCAAGTCAATTGGGAGGTGAGTTTGAATGGAGAAAAACTGGAGGAAGTGAAGTGTTTTAGATATCTGGGAGTGGATCTGTCAGCGGATGGAACCATGGAAGCGGAAGTGGATCATAGGGTGGGGGAGGGGGCGAAAATATTGGGAGCCTTGAAAAATGTGTGGAAGTCGAGAACATTATCTCGGAAAGCAAAAGTGGGTATGTTTGAAGGAATAGTGGTTCCAACAATGTTGTATGGTTGCGAGGCGTGGGCTGTGGATAGAGATGTGCGCAGGAGGATGGATGTGCTGGAAATGAGATGTTTGAGGACAATGTGTGGTGTGAGGTGGTTTGAGCGAGTGAGTAACGTAAGGGTAAGAGAGATGTGTGGAAATAAAAAGAGCGTGGTTGAGAGAGCAGAAGAGGGTGTTTTGAAATGGTTTGGGTACATGGAGAGAATGAGTGAGGAAAGATTGACCAAGAGGATATATGTGTCGGAGGTGGAAGGAACGAGGAGAAGAGGGAGACCAAATTGGAGGTGGAAAGATGGAGTGAAAAAGATTTTGTGTGATCGGGGCCTGAACATGCAGGAGGGTGAAAGGAGGGCAAGGAATAGAGTGAATTGGAGCGATGTGGTATACAGGGGTTGACGTGCTGTCAGTGGATTGAATCAAGGCATGTGAAGCGTCTGGGGTAAACCATGGAAAGCTGTGTAGGTATGTATATTTGCGTGTGTGGACGTATGTACATGTGTATGGGGGGGGGGTTGGGCCATTTCTTTCGTCTGTTTCCTTGCGCTACCTCGCAAACGCGGGAGACAGCGACAAAGTATAAAAAAAAAAAAAAAAAAAAAAAAAAAAAATATATATATGTGTGTGTGTGTGTGTGTGTGTGTGTGTGTGTGTGTGTGTGTGTGTGTGGAGAATGAGTGAACAGAGGTTGACAATAAGGATATGTATGTTAGAAGTGGAAGGGAAAAGGAAGGAGGGAGGGGCACATCAAACTGGAGGTGGAAGGATGGAGTAAAACATATTTTAAATGGTCGGGTCCTGAACATGAAGGAGGATTAAAGGCGTGCACGGATTGAGTGACCGTTCAACATGGTGCCCCTCCTGCACTGTGAGTGCCCTACCTGGTGACCGTTCAGCATGGTGCCCCTGCTGCACCGTGAGTGTCCTACCTGGTGACCGTTCAACATGGTGCCCCTCCTGCACTGTGAGTGTCCTACCTGGTGACCGTTCAACATGGTGCCCCTGCTGCACCGTGAGTGTCCTACCTGGTGACCGTTCAACATGGTGCCCCTCCTGCACCGTGAGTGTCCTACCTGGTGACCGTTCAACATGGTGCCCCTCCTGCACTGTGAGTGTCCTACCTGGTGACCTCTTCACCCGTCGACCGTCCGCCATAGTGACTGTTGTGTGTTGTAAGTCCCCCTACCTCATGGTGTCCCAGAGTCCTGAGACTGCCTGGCGTGGTGACCTGTGATTGGCCAGATGTCAGGAGATGACTCCTACAGCAGCGGGAAGATTTGCTGGCGAGGGATGGATTTTCTACCGCTTGGGGGAAAAGGCCTCAGCTGCCAACAATTTTCCGCTGATCGCTTCAATCCTCCGAAAATAATATTCCGACAAAAGAAGGAAATTTGTAGGGAAGAGAGAGAGAGAGAGAGAGAGAGAGAGAGAGAGAGAGAGAGAGAGAGAGAGAGAGAGAGAGAGAGAGAGAGAGAGAGAGAGAGAGAGAGAGAGAGAGAGAGAGAGAGAGAGAGAGTTAATTACAGATTCCAGGTGGTCCTCAGTCCATTTCGGTATAAACCTGCTGCTGTGTGGTAAGAGGAGAGCATTACCCTGCCACTTATCTTATCGGAGGAGAGGCAGGTGACAGACCCGACAATGGTGAAGGCACGATCGTCACTGTGCACGATTACGTCCCTCTCTGTCTCGAGGCTTTTCAACTGGGTCTAGAGTAGCTTCGTCGAGCTCACGAAACTCTGAGGTGCAGCGTCGCTATTTCCCTCTTGTTTGATATCTCTTTCATCCAGGTAATGATATGGTGATAAAGTCGATAATGGTAACAAAATAAGATATAAGTGTTACATCAATGCAATCAAATAAGAATAATGTATATTCGATAAATCGATAGATGAATAAGTAAATAATAGACTGATAAACGGATAGAAAGCAAATATTACCATTACCACTACTACTACTACTACTACTACTACTACTACTACTACTACTACTACTACTACTACTACTACTACCACTACTACTACTACTACTACTACTACTACTACTAGAGTAAATACCACTACTGCTTACTACTAATACTACTGCTATACTACTACTAATACTTTTACTTACTACTACCACTACTGCTTTACTACTACAACTACTACAACTAATAGTACTACTACTACGGCTACAACTATTACTACTACTACCACTACTACTACTACTACTACTGCTACTAGAGTAAATACCACTACTACTTACTACTAATACTACTGCTATACTACTACTAATACTTTTACTTACTACTACCACTACTGCTATACTACTACAACTACTGCTACTAATACAACTACTTCTACGACTACAACTATTACTACTACTACCACTACTACTACTACCACTACTACTACTACTACTACTACTGCTGCTACTTCTTACTGCTGCTGCTATCACTATTTCAGAGGGTAACATACCGCATCCTGACGGTTTGATCGCATCAACTTGCAGTTCGTAAAGAAAAGTTGTTCAAATCCAGACAATTGTTTTCACAGACGCGTAGTAGTTAGGGCAGTTTAATGGACGGGTTTGTAGCTCTGGTGGCTTTTGTTAGCTCATAATGTCTCCTGGTGTCTCTTGCTAGCTTATGGTGACTTTTGGACTTTTGCTGGTTCTTGCTGGCTCATATTGTCTTCTGGTGCCTCTTGTTAGCTTATGACGAGTCTTTCTGGCTCTTGTTAGTTCGTATTGTCACCTGCTGGCTTTTACTGGCTATTTATCTCACCTGCTGTCTCTTGTTAGCTCTTAATGTCTCTCACTTGCTCTTGCTTGCAAATAATGTCCCTTGCTGTCTCTTGCTAGGTGTTAGTGTCTCCTGTTGACTCTTGTTACTTCATAATGCCTCCAGCTGACTCTCGTTTGCTAACACGTAATGTCAGCTGCTGACTCTTACTTGCTCACAATGTCACCTGCTGGCTCTAGTTAGTTCAGGGTATATCTTCTGACGACTGTTGCTTATTGATTTGATCTCTCTCTGGCATTTGCTAACCCGTTGTGTCTGCTTCTGGCTCTTGCCAGAACGCACTATACATCCAAGTGGCTCTTACCATCTCGTAATACCTCTTGCTGCCTCTTACGATATCATTATGTGTCCTGCTGGGTCTTGATCTGTTTTTATTACTGCTGGCTCTGACTGACTGCATCGAACTCAAGGTGGCTCTAGCTACTATTATTTTCTTATTTATTGTAGTTCTTTGTAACTATTGCTAACATAATTTAACGTCTGCTAGTTCTTGCTAACATAATTTAACGTCTGCTAGTTCTTGCTAACATAATCTAACACCTGCTAACAGTAGCTCTGACTGACTGCATCGAGCACAAGGTGGCTCTAGCTACTATCATTTTCTTATCTATTGTGGTTATTTCTAACTCTTGCTAACATACTTTAACGTCTGCTAGTTCTTGCTAACATAATCTAACACCTGCTAACAGTAGCTAGATCATTCCAACGTCTTCTTGCTACTGTTACCATAACTAGATTTCTTTCGCCTCAGGATCATTCAATCTGACCTACCCCTCTGCTCCAACCAAATGATTGTGGTTCATCTTGCTGCTTGTTGCTTTATTACGAACACTGCTGGCTTGTGCTGGTACATTATGGCTTCTACTGGCTTCTCTCCGCTTATTCAGGCTTCCACTATCTTCTCATTGTTCCTTATGGTTTCCACTGTCTTATCTTCGCTCATTTTGGCCTCTACTAACTTCTTGCTTAATTTAGCTTCCACTGAACTGTCATCGCTCATTTTGGCTTTCACTGACTTCCCCGAGAGTCATATGGCTTTCAATGACTTCTCACTCAGTTGGCATCTACTGTCTTCTCTTCTCTCATTTTGGGTTCCATTAACTTCTATCTCATTTTGCGTCCACTTACTTCTCCTCGCTCATTCTGACTTCCACTGACTTCTCCTCCTCATTTTGACTTCCACTAACTTCTCCTTGCTCATCTTAGCTTACGCTGTTTTCTCCTCGCTCATTTTGGCTTCCACTGACTTCCTCGTTGATTTTGGCTTCTACTGATTTCTCGTCTGTCAGTTGGTTTTCACTGTCTTCTTGTTCAGTTTAGCTTCCACTGACTTCTTTTCATTCATTTTGGCTTCTACTGACTTCTCTCGCATTTTGGTTTCCACTGACTTTTATTTGCATATTTTGGCTGCTCACTGTCCTCTACTTGTTCATTTTGGCTTCAACTAACTTCTGGTCATTTTGGCTTCCACTGACTTCTCACTCGATTGGCTTCCACTGACTTGTCCTCGCTCATTCTGCTCCACAACTGCCCCATCTTGGCTTCCACTGACTTCTCGTTCATGTTAGCTTCCACTGTCTCCTCGCTCATTGTAGTCCTAGTTCGCTACAGCTTTCTCATTTTGATAATTGATGGCCATTTTTTTCTGCAGTTCTTTTGTTCCCTCTTATTAATCTTGGTTTCTGCCTCCTCCTGTTTACTAGATGATGTGTCTGTTGACCCCCGTTTGTTCATGTTTACTTGCTGCCCCTCCTGATGTGTATTGCCTCCTCCTGTTTACATAAATTTGCTTTCCTTGGTTCTGTTCATTATATCCTGTTTACTTCATGTACGTTCCTCCTGGCGCCTGCCTCCCCTCTCCTCCTGGTGCCTCACTGCCGTTCCTTCCTCCTCCTCCTTCCGGGCCGTACGACGACCTCTATAGCCGGCGGGGGGAGGGCAGCCGGCGGAGGAGGGCAGCCGGCGGGGGAGGCCAGCCGGCAGTAAATTCCCCTGGCGTCGCTGGTTCGTCCCTGGCAGCCGCAGCTCCCTAAGACGTCCATCTTGGGAGTCCAGGTTGCTTTTAAGGTTTTTGTTTTTGTGTTTGGGCCGATGGGCTTTACTGAGTTTGTGGTCCTACGACTTTTCCGAGGCTGTTAGCATTGCTGAGGATGTAGTGTTTGTGGTCCCAGAACGCCTCTGGGGTCCTTAACATTACTGTGGTGTACAGGATGATTGCGGTCCCAGAACGCCTCGGGGTCGCTAAGGTCGTTAACACTGTTGTGACTCTACAGATGTTTGTGGTCTCAGAACACCTCTGGAGTCGCTGGTGTTGTAAGTGCTGCTGGGACACTAGGGGTTCCTCATGTGTTGCTGAGACACTAGGGTTCCTCGTGTGTTGCTGGGACACTAGGGGTTCCTCGTGTGTTGCTGGGACACTAGGGGTTCCTCGTGTGTTGCTGGGACGCTAAGGGTTCCTCGTGTGTTGCTGGGACGCTAGGGGTTCCTCGTGTGTTGCTAGGACGCTAAGGGTTCCTCGTGTGTTGCTGGGACGCTAAGGGTTCCTCATGTGTTGCTGAGACACTAGGGGTTCCTCGTGTGTTGCTGGGACACTAGGGGTTCCTCATGTGTTGCTGAGACACTAGGGGTTCCTCGTGTGTTGCTGGGACACTAGGGGTTCCTCGTGTGCTGCTGGGACGCTAGGGGTTCCTCGTGTGTTGCTGGGACACTAGGGGTTCCTCGTGTGTTGCTGGGACGCTAAGGGTTCCTCGTGTGTTGCTAGGACCCTAGGAGTTCCTCGTGTGTTGCTGGGACACTAGGGTTCCTCGTGTGTTGCTAGGACACTAGGGGTTCCTCGTGTGTTGCTGGGACACTAGGGTTCCTCGTGTGTTGCTAGGACACTAGGGTT
Source organism: Panulirus ornatus (assembly GCF_036320965.1). NCBI lineage: Eukaryota > Metazoa > Arthropoda > Malacostraca > Decapoda > Palinuridae > Panulirus > Panulirus ornatus. The sequence goes on along the minus strand of NC_092241.1, from coordinate 2,524,625 downwards.
CCTCGTGTGTTGCTGGGACGCTAGGGGTTCCTCGTGTGTTGCTAGGACACTAGGGTTCCTCGTGTGTTGCTGGGACACTAGGGGTTCCTCGTGTGTTGCTAGGACACTAGGGTTCCTCGTGTGTTGCTGGGACGCTAGGGGTTCCTCGTGTGTTGCTAGGACACTAGGGGTTCCTCGTGTGTTGCTAGGACACTAGGGGTTCCTCGTGTGTTGCTAGGACACTAGGGTTCCTCGTGTGTTGCTGGGACACTAGGGGTTCCTCGTGTGTTGCTGGGACGCTAAGGGTTCCTCGTGTGTTGCTGGGACGCTAAGGGTTCCTCGTGTGTTGCTGGGACGCTAGGGGTTCCTCGTGTGTTGCTAGGACACTAGGGTTCCTCGTGTGTTGCTGGGACGCTAGGGGTTCCTCGTGTGTTGCTAGGACACTAGGGGTTCCTCGTGTGTTGCTAGGACACTAGGGTTCCTCGTGTGTTGCTAGGACACTAGGGTTCCTCGTGTGTTGCTGGGACGCTAGGGGTTCCTCGTGTGTTGCTGGGACGCTAAGGGTTCCTCGTGTGTTGCTGGGACGCTAAGGGTTCCTCGTGTGTTGCTGGGACGCTAGGGGTTCCTCGTGTGTTGCTAGGACACTAGGGTTCCTCGTGTGTTGCTGGGACACTAGGGGTTCCTCGTGTGTTGCTAGGACACTAGGGTTCCTCGTGTGTTGCTGGGACGCTAGGGGTTCCTCGTGTGTTGCTAGGACACTAGGGGTTCCTCGTGTGTTGCTAGGACACTAGGGGTTCCTCGTGTGTTGCTAGGACACTAGGGTTCCTCGTGTGTTGCTGGGACACTAGGGGTTCCTCGTGTGTTGCTGGGACGCTAAGGGTTCCTCGTGTGTTGCTGGGACGCTAAGGGTTCCTCGTGTGTTGCTGGGACGCTAGGGGTTCCTCGTGTGTTGCTGGGACGCTAAGGGTTCCTCGTGTGTTGCTGGGACCCTAGGGGTTCCTCGTGTGTTGCTGGGACGCTAAGGGTTCCTCGTGTGTTGCTGGGACGCTAAGGGTTCCTCGTGTGTTGCTGGGACGCTAAGGGTTCCTCGTGTGTTGCTGGGACTAACATTACAACCAAACAGGCATTTAGGACTTACGGTAGGAATGGTAGGTGAATGGTAGGTGTTAGTACTGCTGAGCTCCACTGGGGTTGGCTGTTTAGGTTAATGCCGTGGTTGATGAGGTTTCTGTCTGGGGTTGGGCCTTTGGTTGATGGTTGTGCTGTTCGGGGTTTGTGGCTCTGGTTGATGTGGTTACTGCTTCGGTTTGGTTGTTCTGGTTGATGGGGGTGTTGTCTGAGGTTGTGGTTAATCGGGTGCTGTCTGGGATTGGCTGATTTAGCTGATGAGGATGCCATCTGTGGCTGGCTGTTTAGTTTAATGGGGTTGTTGTTTGGGGTTGGTTATTAAAGATGGGATTGAGGTTAGTGCTGGGTGTATACTGGGGTCGAAAAAGTATTTGGCGTTGCTTATGAAGCTTCTGAAAAGCATATAATGTAAATGGTTGTTTGGACTTTTTTTTTAGTATTCTTAGTAACTGACGGAGCAGTTAAGGTGTTAATGAGTTTCTTTGAGGTTTATTAAAAGTTTACGTGGCTTGATTGGCTGCTAGAAAAGCTTAGGTAGTTGAGGGATTGCGGTAATGTCGAGAAGTTTGGTAAGGCTTCCATGGAGACAGTATTACCAATTAAGTTGTCAGGCTTACCTTGGGAAAGGGGGGGAGGGGGGTTGCATCTGGTTTTATATATATATATATATATATATATATATATATATATATATATATATATATATATATATATATATATATATACCTGGAAGGAGGTAAATAAAGTGCGTAAGACAAGGGAGCAAATGGGAACTTCAGTGAAGGGCGCAAATGGGGAGGTGATAACAAGTAGTGGTGATGTGAGAAGGAGATGGAGTGAGTATTTTGTAGGTTTGTTGAATGTGTTTGATGATAGAGTGGCAGATATAGGGTGTTTTGGTCGAGGTGGTGTGCAAAGTGAGAGGGTTAGGGAAAATGATTTGGTAAACAGAGAAGAGGTAGTGAAAGCTTTGCGGAAGATGAAAGCCGGCAAGGCAGCAGGTTTGGATGGTATTGCAGTGGAATTTATTAAAAAAGGGGGTGACTGTATTGTGGACTGGTTGGTAAGGTTATTTAATGTATGTATGACTCATGGTGAGGTGCCTGAGGATTGGCGGAATGCGTGCATAGTGCCATTGTACAAAGGCAAAGGGGATAAGAGTGAGTGCTCAAATTACAGAGGTATAAGTTTGTTGAGTATTCCTGGTAAATTATATGGGAGGGTATTGATTGAGAGGGTGAAGGCATGTACAGAGCATCAGATTGGGGAAGAGCAGTGTGGTTTCAGAAGTGGTAGAGGATGTGTGGATCAGGTGTTTGCTTTGAAGAATGTATGTGAGAAATACTTAGAAAAGCAAATGGATTTGTATGTAGCATTTATGGATCTGGAGAAGGCATATGATAGAGTTGATAGAGATGCTCTGTGGAAGGTATTAAGAATATATGGTGTGGGAGGCAAGTTGTTAGAAGCAGTGAAAAGTTTTTATCGAGGATGTAAGGCATGTGTACGTGTAGGAAGAGAGGAAAGTGATTGGTTCTCAGTGAATGTAGGTTTGCGGCAGGGGTGTGTGATGTCTCCATGGTTGTTTAATTTGTTTATGGATGGGGTTGTTAGGGAGGTAAATGCAAGAGTTTTGGAAAGAGGGGCAAGTATGAAGTCTGTTGGGGATGAGAGAGCTTGGGAAGTGAGTCAGTTGTTGTTCGCTGATGATACAGCGCTGGTGGCTGATTCATGTGAGAAACTGCAGAAGCTGGTGACTGAGTTTGGTAAAGTGTGTGGAAGAAGAAAGTTAAGAGTAAATGTGAATAAGAGCAAGGTTATTAGGTACAGTAGGGTTGAGGGTCAAGTCAATTGGGTGGTGAGTTTGAATGGAGAAAAACTGGAGGAAGTGAAGTGTTTTAGGTATCTGGGAGTGGATCTGGCAGCGGATGGAACCATGGAAGTGGAAGTGGATCATAGGGTGGGGGAGGGGGCGAAAATTCTGGGGGCCTTGAAGAATGTGTGGAAGTCGAGAACATTATCTCGGAAAGCAAAAATGGGTATGTTTGAAGGAATAGTGGTTCCAACAATGTTGTATGGTTGCGAGGCGTGGGCTATGGATAGAGTTGTGCGCAGGAGGATGGATGTGCTGGAAATGAGATGTTTGAGGACAATGTGTGGTGTGAGGTGGTTTGATCGAGTGAGTAATGTAAGGGTAAGAGAGATGTGTGGAAATAAAAAGAGCGTGGTTGAGAGAGCAGAAGAGGGTGTTTTGAAATGGTTTGGGCACATGGAGAGAATGAGTGAGGAAAGATTGACCAAGAGGATATATGTGTCGGAGGTGGAGGGAACGAGGAGAAGAGGGAGACCAAATTGGAGGTGGAAAGATGGAGTGAAAAAGATTTTGTGTGATCGGGGCCTGAACATGCAGGAGGGTGAAAGGAGGGTAAGGAATAGAGTGAATTGGAGCGATGTGGTATACCGGGGTTGACGTGATGTCAGTGGATTGAATCAAGGCATGTGAAGCGTCTGGGGTAAACCATGGAAAGCTGTGTAGGTATGTATATTTGCGTGTGTGGACGTATGTATATACATGTGTATGGGGGGGGGGCCATTTCTTTCGTCTGTTTCCTTGCGCTACCTCGCAAACGCTGGAGACAGCGACAAAGTATAATAAAAAAAAATAATATATATATATATATATATATATATATATATATATATATATATATATATATATATATATATATATATATATATATATATATATATATACATATATATATATATATATATATATATATATATATATATATATATATATATATATATACATATATATATGAATTTATGTATACTATTATGATCACACTAGTCTGTGATGTTTACTCAATAGTGATACTCGTACTTCAGCAGGAGTTCTGATAGTTTACTGGTACTGTAATATTTCAATGCTCTATGTTTCATGGAAGAAATCGGCCTCATCAAGCACATGAAGTTGACAAAGTTTCAACACCCAACACAAGCAGTGAGACCTGGATCCCTCCTACCTCCATGTATGGTTAGAAACTAAGATGTGACCGTAAAAAGAGTTAGTGGGTAGGATGCCATAGTGCTGTTTGGTGGGCTCGGGTAGGGCGTATTCAACCCGAAATCTTATAGTAATCTGTCTTGATTGTTCGTTCATAATGATTTGCTTTAAAGTTACATGGGGATGCGTTAAAGTTGTTAATATCAGCAATTTGGAGAGAATCACTGACATTCCAAGTAGCATAATCTGATGAAGGGTAGAATGTGACTAGGTTGTTAAGACGTATACTGTGGGTGATGATTTTCATGGAATGCTTAGCAAAAGCATTACTATGGTCACCTCCTCCTACTGACTACCTATGATAATAACATCTTTCAGCTTCAGTTTTTCCTGTCTGGCCAATGTCTACATCCTTACATGATTTATGACATAGCAGAAACACCTCCATATTTCTGACGATTTAGCTAATCTTTGATTAAGGCTTTACTGATACAGTTGGTTTATAGAAAGAGAACATTACGAACACTAATTTCTAATAACTGTCTTACCTTAAGAGAATATGGCAACACCAAAGATTTAGAGTTATTATCCTTTTCTACATTGATGTTACTTGATGTACAAAATGTTTTCCTGGTTTTTCCAGTAAGCATTGTTCAAAAACCACTCTGGATAACATGAATTCCGAAGAATACATTTTATATTGTTACATTCATCTTTACTTTTGATATCACATGTACGCATTACTCTTAAAAAACATAAACATAACTGCAGACATTTGTTAAAAAAGATGACCTTGTACTGAAAAATAGTGACTGTAACGCTCAGCACTGGTATGTTTCCTGTAGAACTTAGAGGATAAGCGATGGAATTCCCCAATTATCACAACATCAAGGATGGTTGATTTGTCTTTTTTTGTTCCAGTTCAGTTTGAGACTTGATGGTGGGGTGAATGTCATTAAATTCATTGCAGAAAACATTACGATTTTGGGAAGATGTCCAAAAGAACCACACTTCATCAACGCATCATAGCCAGATTTTGGGATGGTCACTGACAGAAGTTAGGATCTCTGTCTCAAAGTCTTCCACGAATAAGTTAATGAGGATGGGACGAAGGGGATTTCCTATGGCTAAACCGAATTTCTGTCTATAGAAATTACCTTCAGAATCTTGGAAACCATTCTTGGAAACACAAAGCTCTAATAAGACAATGAAGGGTTTTCTGAGTAGGGTCAAATTGGTGCTGAGATCCTATGATTTTCCTAACCTGAGCCTTTGAGGAGTATGAACACTCCTGGCTGGAGTCGATGGGCGTCTCGGTGATTACGGTCGCTTCAAGTTTCTGGTTTAAAAGTCTACCGAATGGTCGTTACGGTCGTTACTTTGCGAAGCTTATGAAGGGTTGCTCATTGACAAAATCTATTTCAAGAGATTCGGTTTACAGCGCTTAATGACGGCGTGCTGGCTCACAAAGTTTACAGAATGGTTGGAAGCATACAAAGTAAACTGAAAGGTCTCTCGTCTACAAAGTTTACTGAAGGTTTGCCGGGAGCTGATCTGGGCTCGAGAAGGGAGGGGAGGAAGGTTATCAGGACTGCTAATAGTATGATAAGTTTTGAAAGGCCGAGGTGCTGGGGTGAGGGAGAGGGGGTTCTGCTGGAGGCACCGAGGTCAGGAGAGTTAAGTGAGGGAATTTGATAGGGTGAGGGCGAGGGTTGGAATAATCCGGCAAGTCAAACAACAGCCACTCTTGTGGTTACACAGTTCTCATCGTCGGCGTCCTCACTTTCGTCCTCACTTTCGTCCACAATGTCGTCCACAATGTCGTCCACAATGTTGTCCACAATGTCGTCCTCACTTTCATCCTTAATTTCGTCCACAATGTCGTTCACAATGTCGTCCACAATGTCGTCCTCACTTTCGTCCTTAATTTCGTCCACAATGTCGTCCACAATGTCGTTCACAATGTCGTCCACAATGTCGTCCTCACTTTCATCCTTAATTTCGTCCACAATGTCGTCCACAATGTCGTCCACAATGTCGTCCACAATGTCGTCCACAATGTCGTCCACACTTTCGTCCTCACGTTCGTCCACAATGTCGTCCACAATGTCGTCCACAATGTCGTCCACACTTTCGTCCTCACGTTCATCCACAATGTCGTCCACAATGTCGTCCACAATGTCGTCCACAATGTCGTCCACAATGTCGTTCTCCTCACAGTCGTCGTAATAAGCAACATCGTCATCATCGTTTTGGTCGTTGACTACGTCATGGAATCATCGTCGTCGTTCTCGACGTGGTCTTCAGCGCTGCCGTTGTCGTTGGTGGTGCCAGCGATTCGTCGTCATCGTGGACGCCACAGTTGACGTCGTGTCTTTCATGGTCTTTGTCGTCATCGTCTCAGTCGATATTGCTGATCCCGGCTCGTTAAGGTCGTCGAGGTCAAGCTACATCCACCAAGCGAAACACCTTCAAGTATTGAGGATTACCGTACCAGTCTCGCTGTGAGCGTGGCCCATCTGCAGTACGTTTCCCTACTGCTTATTTCTGAGTAAATCTCAGATAAAGAATAGATAACAAACCACATCTTAAAGTTAAGCCAGGGAAGCCGATGAAATAGAAAACATGGGTGAACATAGGGTGTAATATATGGTCAGTGAGATTTCAAAGTTTCTTTACAAGAAATATTATGGCTGAACACACACTGCAGCCCCATACTCTCATACACGTCTGATATTATACCATATAAGAAGACACACGCGCACACACACACACACACACACACACACACACACACACACACACACACACACACACACACACACACACACACACACACACATAAAAGCACTCATAAACACCCAAATACATACAAACACGCACGCCAGCTTATAAACTTACACACACATGCAGACTCACACTGAGAAAACAATATACAAGCACATAGACAAAAAACTCTCTCTCTCTAGATATACACATATATATATATATATATATATATATATATCATTTACTCACACACACACACACACACACACACACAAATGGAAGTATACAAAAAATACAGTGTAAGCTTGTGAGTTCAAAGGAATATGTCGACAAGGATCAAATGATTTTAAACTTTCAGCGCAACAAACGCCTCATGACATGCATGCGTATATGTGAACACTTTCCCTCGTGTAGTGAAAGAGACACAGAAAAAACCGTAAGATCATCTCCCCTTATCCTAACCCTATTCTCCTCAATATTGTTCTATCTTCCAACATCCAGCTCCTTCATAACCTTCCCCCAGCACCTCGCTCGTTTTCCTCAACTGTGAATGTTTAATCTGGCATCCTGCTATTTTTTCCAGGTTTCTGCCCACCTCTTTTCCTCTTTCGCTTTTCATTGCCCTAAGCGTCTTCCCTCCCGCTCTTTTTTTTCTCCATAGGACTCTGTTCTTTTGTCAAGAACCCTTTTTCCACTCAACGTCCTCCTCTTATTTTCCCTTAGCATCTTAACCTTTCCACCTCATGTTTTGTCATATAATTTCTAGCATTGTCTGAGTATCCTGCATCTCTTCCCTGTCATCCTGCACTCCCGCATTCTGCCTCTTCTGAACAGCTTGTCCCTCTATGTTTTCCCTCCATCCTCTCATCTTTCCCAGTGTCGTGCATTTTTCTCCCGAGCAGTCAGGCTTTTTTTTCTCTCTCAAAAGCACCTCGACCCATAATTCCCCCTTTTCTAGAACTCTACCTTTTTTTCATCCTAAAATCATGCCCTTTGCCGTACCAATCTTTCCTTTTTCCTAACAGACTTTCAAGGATATTTAAGTACAGAAATACTTAGATAGGTGAAGATCTGCTGTCGCTACAAAGGCTCTGTACACCAGATTAATGTAAAAGTACTGAAAGTACTTCATCCTAAACTAACTCCGGAAACTTACAAAAATACGAGGTGTGCTTTATATTTTCCCTGGAAGCAGAAAGCAAAAATGATTTTACAGGTTTATAGAAACTGAATGTGTCAGTGAGAGGGTGTTAGCATCAGATACAAAACTGTACAGTTAGTGAGAATATATACATATAAAACCCGACCAAACGCTAATACCACAAAAGTTCCTACCTAAAAACACGAGTAGGCTTCCGAGAAGTGCAAAACATGAGTCCACAGATAACATACTGTGGCGAGAGTTACACGAATCACAAGTCTGAAGTTTAGTGAAGCTCCACAACGTCGGGGGGAGTCACACGAACGAGTCTGAAACTCACTAAAGCTGCACCACGCCGGAGGGACTAACACGAAGAGGTCTGAAACTCACTGAAGCTACACAATGCTGGAGGGGTCACGGACAGCCAAAGAGGCCCATAAAAGCTACGAGGACCCTGGTCACGAGAATTCCGTCACAGAGTGACACCAAGCGGCCAACTTGAAACTGTGAGGAGGTAGTAAGCGTCTTTCTGTAAGAGGATCCATCTTGGAGGGGAAGCGGTCCTGGTGAGAAGGGAGAGGAGAGCGAGGAAGGGAAAGACAAGGGCGGAGAGAGAGAGAGAGAGAGAGAGAGAGAGAGAGAGAGAGAGAGAGAGAGAGAGAGAGAGAGAGAGAGAGTAGGTCAGAGAAAGACAAAGCCTGTTTTGGTATATAGTACGGGAGTTCTCTACCCTATACCTCTATACAACCTCACGATGGAGAGCTGCTCCACTCACGTCCAAGTGAGGACCAGCCAGCCACGTACACGTCCTGGTAGGGACCAGCCTGGCTGCTGGTCCACGAGGCCCTTCACACGTTCACGAAAAATCACCTAGAAATAGAAAGTTTCCGGTTCACTTTGTTCACGTAACTTAATACCGCAGAAACTCCCAAAAACTGTGAAAGGGTTAACAAGAGAACAGCTAGTGCAAGGCGTTAGAGAAGAGGAGCACCTCAGACACAAGAACTTGTGTCTGGAGTTTAAAATAGAAAAAAAATGCTGGTCTCCGTTATTCGAGCCGTACTAAATCTCCTGTCTTGATATCACCCTTTAAACTTATGTATCGTTACAACGTAATACTACGCAAATGTGTTGTGTAACCTCGTCACTGGTTGCAGCATGACGAGAGCGTAACACATTTGTGGGTCATATGTCGTGCAATCACCGTGATTAACGACAGAAATATAAGAACATGACTTTTTTCACTTCATTCTTTTCTGTCCTACGAGGCGAGTAGAAAATGCCGAAACATTTTGTAACATTAAACACGGCTGCTTTTATTTTTTCCCCTTCACATATTTCCTTCCCCTCCTTTTATTTCCTCCGCCACAAGCAAATTTCCCTTCAGCTTTAGTTCCCACAGGAGAGTCATACGTCCAGAATGGCGGTCATCCGCCACCAACACCTCATCCTGACAGGCGGTGAGGCGATGTTGTCGAGCTCTGACCTCCCATCCCACTCGGATCGCCCCAAGCCTAACCCTCTACCAAAACCACAATCTGTCACATTCTCCCTCTCCCTCCTCTTCGAACCCGAGTGCCTCCCGTTCCCATCTCCCAAACTGTAACGTCTCCCCTCCAAACCTCCCAGACCCTAGAGTCTTCCACCCAGCCTGCTCAACATGCAAGTCCCGTGTCTGGGTTCCGTGTATTAACCTAGTACCACATTTTCACACGTAAATCTTGTACGCCTTCGGACGGCCGCATTCACCTTGGTTGATCTCCCTCACCGTAACGCAGTCAGTGCACGAGGGAGCTGGCGGTGCTGGTGTTAGTTGTAGCAGATGTTAGTGTCAATGTTAAGCCAAATATTTTTTGATATATTCATGGATCTTTGTATTTTGACATTCTTTCCTAGTTTATGTGTCTTCGTATTCAAATATTCTTCTCCTTATGTATCTTCGTATTCAAATATTCTTCCCCTGTTTCTGTACCTCCGTTTTCAAATATTCTCACCCTATGTATATTTGTATTCAAACATTATTTCCCTGCTTTCTTATTTTCGCATTCAAATAATCTTCCTCTGATAATGAATCGTCGTATCAAGATATTCTTCCCATAGTCATGGATGTTCGTATTTAGATATGCTTCCCTTGCTTATGTCTCTTCGTATTCAGTTATTCTTCCTATATTCCTATATCTTTGTATCCTTTGTATCCAGATATTCTTCCTATGTTTATATCTTTGTATTCAAACATTCTTCGTTTATGCAACGTGGTATATGAATATTTTCCCTTTCTCTATGTATCTTCGTATTTGAATATTCTTTCCGAATTTATGTATCATCGAATTTGAATATTTTTCCTGTGTTGATGGATCTTCCAATGCAATCTTTCTTAACTAATCCCACTTAAGTGTACATATGTTGTAAACCCTCGGAATCTTTCTATCCCATTTCTAACCGTACATTATCTTACAAACTTATACACTTATCGCTACACAGACCTTACGACACTATAAGTTCGTGTTCTGTATGCACTTGTATATATATATATATATACATATATATATATATATATATATATATATATATATATATATATATATATATATATATATATATATATATATATATATACATATATATATATATATATATATATATATATATATATATATATATATATATATATATATATATATATATATATATATATATATATATATATATATATATATATTCTTCTTCTTTTAAACTATTAGCCATTTCCCGCGTTAGCGAGGTAGCGCTAAGAACAGAGGACTGGGCCTTTGTGGAATATCCTCACCTGGCCCCCTCTGTTCCTTCTTTTGGAAAATTAAAAAAAAAACGAGAGGGGAGGATTTCCAGCCCCCCGCTCCCTCCCCTTTTAGTCGCCTTCTACGACACGCAGGGAATACGTGGGAAGTATTCTTAATCCCCTATCCCCAGGGATAATATATATATATATATATATATATATATATATATATATATATATATATATATATATATATATATCTGGAGGTATTTACCTACAGGTAATTCCTCTCATACTATCTGCTCCAATCTGTCTAAGACTTCATGGTATGTGATACCATTCTTTTGGACATTTTATACTCTTGGAGTTGTCAGACGCTACACGTTGTAGTGCCAGCTAGAACTATCATTTCCCTTATCTTATCATGATATCTTGACCCCTAGCCTCAACTACAGAACCACTGGATTTCAAGACTCGCTTTCCGTCCTCACCAACCATTAGTCCCAGCACTTACCGTACCCAGCTGACTCCCTTTTCTGACCTCCGAACCTATTTATCTAGCAAGGTCTTTCCTCCAGCTGTTTTGACCCCTTACTCAGGTGGCTCCATCTTCACATCACGGCACGTAATGGCCTCTCGGTTCACCTTCAGAGCCAGCAGTCATTGCTGCTTTTCCCTCAGCAACAGGTGACAAGGAACACCAAGAACACTTCTTGTTTCATACTAGGTAGAAGCTGCTAGTATGACCTCGTATCACAGTGAGGTAGAGTGACGGAACAGTCTGCTGGTTTGTTCACTATTAGGGCGACCCGAGAGGGTGGATAAGGAAAGGGAGGGAAGCCAGCTGCACAGGGAGGCTCCCATCTGGCCCCTGACCCAAACATTATCACGGTCACCTGCCAATGCCACCGACGCGACTCCAGCAGCAACAACAACAGCAGAACTATCACTCTCATGATCACCATCGCCAACATATCTTCACTAGCATCATCAGTACCAGGATCACTGTATGTTAACACCATCACCAGGATCACTGATGTCCAACACCACAAGCCAGCAGCATCACCGCCACTCCTGCCTGTTGATATCCGCCTTCCGTTCTGAGGCCAAGTTTTTTCCCTTGTTCCCTAGGGAAGGTAGTAGTGTATGTTGTTAGGGCGGGGCGGGGCGGGGCGGGCCAGAGGTCGAGGGAGGGAGTGGTGTCTCTTCCACTGGATGGGTAGCAAGACGACGGGGCGGGCGACAAGAACGTGCCATTCATCTTTTTTATATATATTTTGGTCTGGGAGGAATAATGATTTACTGTTATTCTGTGTCACAGTATATATCACAGCCACACCTCAAGTATACAGACACTCTCACGTAACATTCATTGATGTTTAGTCTTTGCCGTTATAAGCGGCTTGCCTGACTGTGCACCGCAGGTTCATCTTGCGTGCGTGGTGGGTAGATCATGATATCAGACGTTACAAAGATGGTTCATTACATAGGCTTACAGTCTTTCCATGTGGTACTTGATACAGATGAATCACAAAAGAGCACGTGATTCAGACAGATGAAACACGAAGATGCGAGCGCTTTCGTGATAATTTACGTCTTCAATGATACAGAGATAATGAATTAATCATCTCTGTATCATGTTCAGGCTTACCTACCTGAAGGAAGAATCCGTAACAGTTTGATTTGAATCCCTTTACCAATATTTTCAGCCTATCTGTATTTAGCTTTATAGGCAAACACGATATATTTGGATCGCATGATATTCGAGGCAAGTTCTGAGGTCACAGAATTAGAAATGATCCTAAGGCATATGTAGTTTTTGTTAGCTCATGAGCGATGTGCCAGTAGACGTACACACTGTTTATTCAAAAAATTTTCTCTTGTTACCAAAAAGCTAAGTTACAACGTTAATACTTTCACCCATCCTGTTGTCAGAGTTGAAGGAGCCGAAGTTAGACATACATTATGTATTATAATCATTTTCAAACTTCAAGAGCACTGTATTTTAGCCACGTGTGGTTTGTAAGTTTTGTAGGATCAAAGGGAGTTATCTGCCAGGGTAGTGGGAAGTAGTATTGGTTTGTTACTTTTGTACAGCTGGTGTACTGTGAAAGTGTCATGTGAGTGGCTGTTTGCTTGTGTTTTGGAATAAATCAGGTGCATTTGCATCGTGGCGTCTGTGCTTTAAAACGTCTTTGGACACAGCATTACCTGGATCACTAAACTATTATTACAATCTTATCAAAAGCCTAATTACCTGCATTTCTACGTTATTTTCCGCATATTTTGAATTGTCTTGGGAAAGCCAAGGATAATTTTCAAGGTTTCATTTTTGTCATAGTCTATGCGCAATCAAAGTTGGTGCGTGATGATGTATACGAGACGCCATACAGTCCGTGTACATAATTATGGCAATTTTAATATTAGCATCATATTCAAGGTTATTCACCTTTCGCCAATACCTTGCGAACTCTGATAGTATCATCTTTATCATCATCAAGTACTGTGCAATATTGAACCGTCCAGCATCTAGAGTTTTTGATGAAAAATGAATGATTTGTCAATACCAAATAATGCATTTACCATATACCAAATACCAAATCATTATTAATTTCTATATGAGAGTAATTGCAGGGAGAACATCAAGCACTGTGCAATTTCGTTCGACCTGTACCTAGAGTTTATGTTGAAAAATATATGACTTGTTGGTATAAAGTTATGCATTAATTAAACGCCAAATCATCATGTTCTGTATGAGAGCAATTGCAGGGAGAACATTTGCCAGTGGCATCGGATGGCGGGTATCAGCCTGGCCTTCACGGGTGTAGGAGTCCTGACCCAATGGAGTGAGGCTGGTTTCTGTGGTACTGTCAGCGGGGTGTTGTATGTGTCAACCATGGGAAGGTGCCACTAGAAAGACTATTTGCCCTTATCGATGCGGTCTTGTCTGTATCCCTTCAGTCAGCACTTCCGCTCCTGTTGTTGCCAGTGGTGCTGCACATCATGATGATATATGGCTTAAAAGTTTGATCTGTTACGTTTTTGTCTTCATACGACAACTTATGTCTGACTCATGCTTCACGTTACCACTGACTGCACCATCCTCACTCCTTTTCATTCTGTTCTCGACACCGTAATGATCTTTCCTCCTTGTCGTCTGGAGTCCTCTCCAGCCCTATGACCCATCCCTTATTCAACGGCTTCATCTCCTTGCACTTACAGTTCCATCTCCTTCCTCCTGTGGTTTTTACTCTTCTGTGCCAGCTTGCCACTTTAGAATGATCTCACTTCGAAGACTTTCTTTCTCCTCACTCCCTCCTTATCGTACCATTAACCTCCACCCCACAGCAGGCTACACAATGGTCCATCATTAAGAACAATATCATCTTGCAGGGTCGGCGATCAAATGCTACGTCTGCAACAGCCACACCAACGAGACCTGCAAGGACCTGTCATCACCCAAAGCCAAGGATCTTTTGATGGAGTGTGGCGACCTGGTGGGCGGAGAGAAGTACACCTTCTGCAGGAAGCTCGACATGTACCTTGACATGGACTTTGGAAAACGTGAGTACACACACATACACACACACACACACACACACACACACACACACACACACACACACATACAAACATACACACACACACATACACACATAACTATATATATATATATATATATATATATATATATATATATATATATATATATATATATATATATATATATATATATATATGGTTGTATGGTTGCGAGGCGTGGGCTATGGATAGAGTTGTGCGCAGGAGGGTGGATGTGCTGGAAATGAGATGTTTGAGGACAATGTGTGGTGTGAGGTGGTTTGATCGAGTAAGTAATGTAAGGGTAAGAGAGATGTGTGGAAATAAAAAGAGCGTGGTTGAGAGAGCAGAAGAGGGTGTTTTGAAATGGTTTGGGCACATGGAGAGAATGAGTGAGGAAAGATTGACCAAAAGGATGTATGTGGCGGAGGTGGAGGGAACGAGAAGTGGGAGACCTAATTGGAGGTGGAAAGATGGAGTGAAAAAGATTTTGAGTGATCGGGGCCTGAACATGCAGGAGGGTGAAAGGCGGGCAAGGAATAGAGTGAATTGGATCGATGAGGTATACCGGGGTTGACGTGCTGTCAGTGGATTGAATCAGGGCATGTGAAGCATCTGGGGTAAACCATGGAAAGTTGTGTGGGGCCTGGATGTGGAAAGGGAGCTGTGGTTTCGGGCATTATTGCATGACAGCTGGAGACTGAGTGTGAACGAATGGGGCCTTTGTTATCTTTTCCTAGCGCTACCTCGCACACATGAGGGGGGAGGGGGATGGTATTCCATGTGTGGCGAGGTGGCGATGGGAATGAATAAAGGCAGGCAGTGTGAATTGTGTGCATGGGTATATATGTATGTGTCTGTGTGTGTATATATATGTGTACATTGAGATGTATGGGTGTGTATGTTTCCGTGTGTGGACGTGTGTGTATATACATGTGTATGGGGGTGGCTTGGGCCATTTCTTTCTTCTGTTTCCTTGCGCTACCTCGCAAATGTGGGAGACAGCGACAAAGCAAAATAAAAGAAATAAAGAAAAAAAAAAAAAAAATATATATATATATATATATATATATATATATATATATATATATATATATATATATATATATATACATATATATATATATATATATATATATATATATATATATATATATATATATATATATATGTATATATATATATATATATATATATATATATATATATATATATATATATATATATATATATATATCCCTGGGGATAGGGGATAGGGGAGAAAGAATACTTCCCAAGCATTCCTCAGGTGTCGTAGAAGGCGACTAAAGGGGACGGTAGCGGGGGGCTAGAAACCCTCCCCTCCTTGTATTTTAACTTTCTAAAAGGGGAAACAAGAGAAGAAGTCACGCGAGGAATGCTCATCCTCCGCGAAGGCTCAGATTGGGGTGTCTACATGTGTGTGGATGTAACCAAGATGAGAATAAAGGAGAGATAGGTAGTATGTTTGAGGAAAGGAACCTGGATGTTTTAGCTCTGAGTGAAACGAATGTCTTGGGAATAAAGTCAGGGGTTAGTGAGAGGACAAGAGCAAGGGAAGGAGTAGCACTACTCCTGAAACAGGAGTGGTGGGAGTATGTGATAGAGTGTAAGAAAGTAAACGCTAGATTTATAAGGGTAAAACTGAAAGTTGATGGAGTGAGATGGGTGATTATTGGTGCATATGCACCTGGGCATGAGAAGGAAGATCACGAGAGGCAAGTGTTTTGGGAGCAGCTGAGTGTGTTAGTAGTTTTGATGCACGAGACTGGATTATAGTGATGGGTGATTTAAATGCAAAGGTATGTAATGTGGCAGTTGGGGGAATAATTGGTGTACATGGGGTGTTCAGTGTTATAAATTGAAATGATGAAGAGCTTGTAGATTTATGTGCTGAAAAAGGACTGGTGATTGTGGATACCTGGTTTAAAAACAGAGATATACATGAGTATACATATGTAAGTAGGAGAGATGGCCAGAGAGCGTTATTGGATTACGTGTTAATTGACAGGCGCGCGAAAGAGAGACTTTTGGATGTTAATGTGCTGATGGTGCAACTGGAGGGATGTCTGATCATTATCTTGAGGCGAAGGTGAAGATTTGTAAAGGTTTTCAGAAAAGAAGAGAGAATGTTGGGAAGAAAAGAGTGGTGAGAGTAAGTGAGCTTGGGAAGGAAACTTGTGTGAGGAAGTACCAGGAGAGACTGAGTAAAGAGTGGAAAAAGGTGAAAACAAAGGACGTAAGGGGAGTGGGGAAGGAATGGGATGTATTTAGGGAAGCAGTGATGGCTTGCGCAAAAGATGCTTCTGGCATGAGAAGCGTGGGAGGTGGGCAGACTAGAAAGGGTAGTGAGTGGTGGGATGAAGAGGTAAGATTATTAGTGAAAGGGAAGAGAGAGGCATTTGGATGATTTTTGCAGGGAAATAATGCAAATGAGTGGGAGATGTATAAAAGAAAGAGGCAGGAGGTCAAGAGAAAAGTGCAAGAGGTGAAAAAGAGGGCAAGTGAGAGTTGGGGTGAGAGAGTATCATTAAATTTTAGGGAGAATGAAAAGATGTTTTGGAAGGAGGTAAATAAAGTGCGTAAGACAAGGGAACAAATGGGAACTTCAGTGAAGGGGGCTAATGGGGAGGTGATAAGAAGTAGTGGTGATGTGAGAAGATGGAATGAGTATTTTGAAGGTTTGTTGAATATGTTAGATGATAGAGTGGCAGATAAAGGATGTTTTGGTCGAGGTGGTGTGCAAAGTGAGAGGGTTAGGGAAAATGATTTGGTAAACAGACAAGAGGTAGTAAATGCTTTGCGGAAGATGAAAGCCGGCAAGGCAGCGGGTTTGGATGGTATTGCAGTGGAATTTATGGAAAAAGGGGGTGACTGTATTGTTGGCTGGTTGGTAAGGTTATTTAATGTATGTATTACTCATGGTGAGGTGCCTGAGGATTGGTGGAATGCTTGCATAGTGCCATTGTACAAAGGTAAAGGGGATAAAAGTGAGTGCTCAAATTACAGAGGTATAAGTTCGTTGAGTATTCCTGGGAAATTATATAGGAGAGTATTGATTGAGAGGGTGAAGGCATGTACCGAGCATCAGATTGAGGAAGAGCAGTGTGATTTCAGAAGTGGTAGAGGTTGTGTGGATCAGGTGTTTGCTTTGAAGAACTTTCCATGGTTTACCCAAGACGCTTCACATGCCCTGATTCAACCCATTGACACCACGTCGACCCCGATATACCACATGGTTCCAATTCACTCTATTCCTTGTACGCCTTTCACCCTCCTGCATGTTCAGGCCCCGATCGATCAAAATCTTTTTCACTTCATCTTTCCACCTCCAATTTGGTCTCTCACTTCTCCTCGTTCCCCTCCACCCCTGACACATATATCCTCTTTGTCAATCTTTCCTCACTCAATTTCTCCATCTGACCAAAACATTTCAACATACCTTCTTCTGCTCTCCCAACTACACTCTTTTTATTACCACACATATCTCTTACCCTTTCATTACTTACTCGAGCAAACCAAGTTAAACCACATATTGTTCTCAAACATCTTATTTCCAACACATCTACCCTCTTTCGCACAGCCCTATCTATAGCCCACGCCTCGCAACAATATAACATTGTTGGAGCCGCTGTTCCTTCAAACATACCCATTTTTGCTTTCCAAGATAATGTTCTCGCCTTCCACACATTTTTCAACGCTTCCAGAACTTTCGCCTCCTCCCCCACCCTGTGACTCACTTCCGCTTCCATAGTTCCATCCGCTGACAAATCCTCTCCCAGATATCTAAAACACTTCACTTCCTCCAGTTTTTCTCCATTCAGACTTACATCCCAACTGACTTGTCCCTCAACCCTACTCTACGTAATAAGCTTGCTCTTATTCACATTCACTCTCAGCTTTCTTCTTTCACACACTTTACAAAACTCAATCACCAGCTTCTGCATTTTCTCACCAGAATCAGCCATCAGCGCTGTATTACTAGCGATCAACAGCTGACTCACTTCCACAACAGACTGCATACTTGCCCCTCTCTCCAAAAATCTTGCATTCACCTTCCTAACAACCCCATCAATAAACAAACTAAACAATCATGGAGACATGACGCACCTCTGCAGGAAATCGGCATTCACTGGGAACCAATCACTTTCCTCTCTTCCTACTAGAACACATGCCTTACATCCTCGATAAAAACTTTTCAATGCTTTTAGCAAATTGCCTCCCACACCATATACTCTTAATACCTTCCACAGAGATTCTCTACATACAAATCCATTTGCTTTTCTAAGTATTTCTTACATACATTCTTCACAGCAAACACCTCATCCACACATTCTCTACCACTTCTGAAACCACACTTCTCTTCCCCAATCTGATGCTCTGTACATGCCTTCACCCTCTTAATCAATACCCCTCCATATAATTTTCCTAGAATACTCAACAAACTTACACCTCTGTAATATGAACATTTACCTGTATCCCCTTTGCCTTTGCACAATGGCACTATGCATCCATTCCGCCAATCCTCAGGCACTTACCAACCACTTAACAACAGACACCCTTTTTTTTTTTAATAGATTCCACTGCAATCCCATCCAAACCCGCAGCCATGCCGGCTTTCATCTTCCTCAAAGCTTTCATTACCTCTTCTCTGTTTACCAAATCATTCTACCTAACCTTCTCACTTCGCACACTACCTCGACCAAGACACCCTATATCTGCCACTCTATCATCTAACACATTCAACAAACCTTCAGAATACTCACTCCATCTCCTACTTACATCACCACTACTTCTTATTACCTCCCAATTAGTCCATTAGTCCCCTTCAGAGATGTTCCCATTTGTTCTCTTGTCCTATGCCCTTTATTTACCTCCTTCCAAAACATATTTTCATTCTTCCTAAAATTTGATGATACTCAATCACCCCAACTCTCATTTGCCATCTTTTTCACCTGTTGCACCTTTCTCTCGACCTCCTGCCTCTTTCTTTTATACACCTCCCTGTCATTTGCACTATTTCCCTGCAAAAATCATCCAAATGCTTCTCTCTTCTCTTTCGCTAATAATCATACTTCTTCATCCCACAAATCACAATCCTTTCTAATCTGCCCACCTCCCACGCTTCTCATGCCAAAAGCTTTTTTTGCGTAAGCCATCACTGGTTCCCTAAATACATCCCATTCCTCCCCCACTCCCCTTACGTGCTTTGCCCTCACATTTTTCCATTCTGTACTCAGACTCTCCTGGTATTTCTTCACACATTTCTCCTTCCCAAGCTAACTTACTCTAATCACTCTCTTCACCCCAACATTCCCTTTTTTTTCTGAATACCTCTACTAATCTTCACCTTCGCCTTCACAAGATAATGATCAGACATCCCTCCAGTTGCGCCTCTCAGCACATTAACATGAAAAAGTCTCTCTTTCAGGCGCATGTCAATTAACACGGAATCCAATAACGCTCTCTGGCTATCACTCCCACTTACAAACGTATACTTATGTATATCTCTCTTAATAATCCAGGTATTCTCAATCACCAGTACTTTTTTAGCACACAAATCTACAAGCTCTTCACCATTTCCATTTACAACACTGAACACCCCATGTACACCAATCATTTCCTCAACTGCTACATTACTCACCTTTGCATTCAAATCACCCATTAATATAACCCAGTCTAGTGCATCATAATTACTACACACTCACTCAGCTGCTCCCAAAACACATGCCTTTCATGATCTCTCTTCTTTTGCCTAGGAGCATACGCACCAATAATCACTCATCTCTCTCTATCCACTTTCAGTTTTACCCATATCAATCTAGAGATACCTTTCTTAAAATCTATCACATACTACCACCACTCCTATTTCAGGAGTAGTGCTACTCCTTCTCTTGCTCTTGTCCTCTCAGCAACCCCTGATTTAACTTTCAAGACATTCCTCAACCACTATTCCCCTTTACTCTTGAGCTTCGTTTGACTCAGAGCTAGAATATCCAGGTTACTTTCCTCAAACATACTACCTATCTCTCCCTTTTTCTCATCCTGGTTACATCCACACACATATAGACACCCCAGTCTGAGCCTTCGAGGAGGATATATATATATATATATATATATATATATATATATATATATATATATATATATATATATATATATATATATAGATATATATATATATATATATATATATATATATATATATATATATATATATATATATATATATATATATATATATATATATATATATATATATATATATATATATATATATATATATATACAAGCTCTTCACCATTTCCATTTACAACACTGAACACCCCATGTATATCAATTATTCCCTCAACTGCCACATTACTCACCTTTGCATTCAAAGATTTATGTGCTGAAAAAGGACTGGTGATTGGGAACACCTGGTTTAAAAAGCGAGATATACATAAATATACGTATGTAAGTAGAAGAGATGGCCAGAGAGCGTTATTGGATTACGTGTTAATTGACAGGCGTGCGAAAGAGAGACTTTTGGATGTTAATGTGCTGAGAGGTGCAACTGGAGGGATGTCTGATCATTATCTTGTGGAGGCTAAGGTGAAGATTTGTATAGGTTTCCAGACAAGAAGAGTGAATGTTGGGGTGAAGAGGGTGGTGAGAGTAAGTGAGCTTGGGAAGGAGACTTGTGTGAGGAAGTACCAGGAGAGACTGAGTAGAGAATGGAAAAAGGTGAGAACAATGGAAGTAGGGGGAGTGGGGGAGGAATGGGATGTATTTAGGGAATCAGTGATGGATTGCGCAAAAGATGCTTGCGGCATGAGAAGAGTGGGAGGTGGGTTGATTAGAAAGGGTAGTGAGTGGTGGGATGAAGAAGTAAGATTATTAGTGAAAGAGAAGAGAGAGGCATTTGGACGATTTTTGCAGGGAAAAAATGCAATTGAGTGGGAGATGAAAAAAGAAAGAGACAGGAGATCAAGAGAAAGGTGCAAGAGGTGAAAAAGAGGGCAAATGAGAGTTGGGGTGAGAGAGTATCATTAAATTTTAGGGAGAATAAAAAGATGTTCTGGAAGGAGGTAAATAAAGTGCGTAAGACAAGGGAGCAAATGGGAACTTCAGTGAAGGGCGCAAATGGGGAGGTGATAACAAGTAGTGGTGATGTGAGAAGGAGATGGGGTGAGTATTTTGAAGATTTGTTGAATGTGTTTGATGATAGAGTGGCAGATATAGGGTGTTTTGGTCGAGGTGGTGTGCAAAGTGAGAGGGTTAGGGAAAATGATTTGGTAAAGAGAGAAGAGGTAGTAAAAGCTTTGCGGAAGATGAAAGCCGGCAAGGCAGCAGGTTTGGATGGTATTGCAGTGGAATTTATTAAAAAAGGGGGTGACTGTATTAGGTTGGTAAGGTTATTTGATGTATGTATGACTCATGGTGAGGTGCCTGAGGATTGGCGGGATGCGTGCAAAGTGCCATTGTACAAAGGCAAAGGGGATAAGAGTGAGTGCTCAAATTACAGAGGTATAAGTTTGTTGAGTATTCCTGGTAAATTATATGGGAGGGTATTGATTGAGAGGGTGAAGGCATGTACAGAGCATCAGATTGGGGAAGAGCAGTGTGGTTTCAGAAGTGGTAGAGGATGTGTGGATCAGGTGTTTGCTTTGAAGAATGTATGTAAGAAATACTTAGAAAAGCAAATGGATTTGTATGTAGCATTCATGGATCTGGAGAAGGCATATGATAGAGTTGATAGAGATGCTCTGTGGAAGGTATTAAGAATATATGGTGTGGGAGGCAAGTTGTTAGAAGCAGTGAAAAGTTTTTATCGAGGATGTAAGGCATGTGTACGTGTAGGAAGAGAGGAAAGTGATTGGTTCTCAGTGAATGTAGGTTTGCGGTAGGGGTGTGTGATGTCTCCATGGTTGTTTAATTTGTTTATGGATGGGGTTGTTAGGGAGGTGAATGCAAGAGTTTTGGAAAGAGGGGCAAGTATGAAGTCTGTTGGGGATGAGAGAGCTTGGGAAGAGAGTCAGTTGTTGTTCGCTGATGATACAGCGCTGGTGGCTGATTCACGTGAGAAACTGCAGAAGCTGGTGACTGAGTTTGGTAAAGTGTGTGAAAGAAGAAAGTTAAGAGTAAATGTGAATAAGAGCAAGGTAATTAGGTACAGTACGGTTAAGGGTCAAGTCAATTGGGAGGTAAGTTTGAATGGAGAAAAACTGCAGGAAGTAAAGTATTTTAGATATGTGGGAGTGGATCTGGCAGCGGATGGAACCATGGAAGCGGAAGTGAATCATAGGGTGGGGGAGGGGGCGAAAATCCTCGGAGCCTTGAAGAATGTGTGGAAGTCGAGAACATTATCTCGGAAAGCAAAAATGGGTATGTTTGAAGGAATAGTGGTTCCAACAATGTTGTATGGTTGCGAGGCGTTGGCTATGGATAGAGTTGTGCGCAGGAGGGTGGATGTGCTGGAAATGAGATGTTTGAGGACAATGTATGGTGTGAGGTGGTTTGATCGAGTAAGTAATGTAAGGGTAAGAGAGATGCGTGGAAATAAAAAGAGCGTGGTTGAGAGAGCAGAAGAGGGTGTTTTGAAATGGTTTGGGCACATGGAGAGAATGAGTGAGGAAAGATTGACCAAGAGGATATATGTGTCGGAGGTGGAGGGAACGAGGAGAAGTGGGAGACCAAATTGGAGGTGGAAAGATGGAGTGAAAAAGATTTTGTGTGATCGGGACCTGAACATGCAGGAGGGTGAAAGGAGGGCAAGGAATAGAGTGAATTGGACCGATGTGGTATACCGGGGTTGACGTGCTGTCAGTGGATTGAATCAGGGCATGTGAAGCGTCTGGGGTAAACCATGGAAAGCTGTGTAGGTATGTATATTTTCGTGTGTGGACGTATGTATATACATGTGTATGGGGGTGGGTTGGGCCATTTCTTTCGTCTGTTTCCTTGAGCTACCTCGCAAACGCGGGAGACAGCGACAAAGCAAAAAAAAAAAAAAAAAGAAAATATATATATATATATATATATATATATATATATACGAATAAAGTGTATATGAACGCGCACCTTCATAGAACATACAAAGCTCCAACAGCCAGGATCGAACCTGGGACCCCTTATGCAAGTGGCAGGCATGCTAACCGCTAGGCTAAGGGACTGTATAATAGGAAACAACTATTCGAAATACTAAGTACTCGAATACCCTTCGTCTCACTATGGTGAGCAACGGGGTCTATCGGTTGTTTCCGAACAGAACACATAGCCAGCTGATAGCGTTTTACCGAACCTGACTGTACAACGAGGAGTTATATGAATACGAATAAAGTGTATATGAACGCGCACCTTCATAGAACATACAAAGCTCCAACAGCCAGGATCGAAGCTGGGACCCCTTATGCAAGAGGCAGGCATGCTAACCGCTAGGCTAAGGGACTGTATAATAGGAAACAACTATTCGAAATACTAAGTACTCGAATACCCTTCGTCTCACAATGGTATTTCGAATAGTTGTTTCCTATTATACAGTCCCTTAGCCTAGCGGTTAAATGCCTGCCTCTTGCATAAGGGGTCCCAGGTTCGATCCTGGCTGTTGGAGCTTTGTATGTTATATATATATATATATATATATATATATATATATATATATATATATGTATATATATATATAGTTTATATATATGCCCCCATGCATAATCTGGTAATGCCACATCTTTTCGACAACCTCAAGTACACTTTTCTATTTTTCTCATTTTGAGCTAGGTATTCTCATTCACCTTTCCTTTTTTAGCACATTTCGACAAGTTATTTACCACTTTTGTTCACAGCACTAGTCACCCTATGTCCTCCTGTCATTTCCTGAATTGTAACATTGTTCATTTTCGCATTCAAATCACTCATTACACGATCTCTTGTATCAAAACTACTTTATCAAAACTTCTTACGTCCTTACACTTTTCCACGCATTCCCACAATTGCTTACACTAACCTCTGATCTTACTTTCAAGACATTTCCAAACCATTCTTTTCTTTTCCCTTTAAGCTCTATTGCCCTCAGAGCCAAGACATCCAGATCCCTACCCCTAAACGTACTACCTATCTCTCCCTTCTTCTCCTCTTGATTACATCTGCATACATAGAGACACCGTAGCCTTAGTCTTCGAGGAGTATGACTACTTCTCTCTTATCTCGTTCCCCTGTTTTGACTTTTAGAAATGGAAAATATAAGGAGAGGTGGGTTTCCAAACCCCACTCCCCAAACCTCTTTAGTTGTCTTCCACGACACGCCCCAACTGTAAGAAACTGACCTTTTTTCTTCAGAAAACTAAGCGCTATTACTGCATGCAGATTGCATCATTTTATGTTTACTGAATTCATCGTCGCTATACCCTCAATTATACTACAAAGGCTATCATCACTATACTCTCGTATACTCTCATATTCAATGCTAAAGCCATCATCACTAAATCCTCAATACCACTAACCTTTGACCTAATGATAACTGGTGACGTCAATAGTTACTTGAATGAGAGAAACACTCACAAATAACACCATTATTTTAACTATGATTATACTATCATTAACATTATTATTACTATTATTATTATTATTATTATTATTATTATTATTATTATTATTATTATTATTATTATTATTATTATCATTATCATTATTATTATTATTATTATTATTATTATCATTATTATTATTATTATCATTATTATCATTATTATTATATCATTATTATCATTATTATCATTATTATTATCATTATCATTATTATCATTAATATCATTATTATTATTATTACTATTATTGTTATTATTATCATTATTATTATCATTATTATTATTATTATTATTATTATTATTATTATTATTATTATTATTATTATTATTATTACTATTATCATTATTATTACTATTATTATTATTATTATTATTATTATTATTATTATTATTATTATTATTATTATTATCATTATTATTATTATTATTATTATTATTAATATTATTATCATTATTATTATTATTATTATTATCATTAATATTATTATTATTATTATTATTATTATTACTATTATTATTATTATTATTATTATTATTATTATTATTATTATTATTATTATTATTATTATTATTATTATCATTATTATCATTATCATTAACATCATCATTTCTATTATCATTACTATCATTACTATAACTGCTGTCATTATCATCATTATACTTATTATTATCATTTTATGATACTATTATTATCATTAATGTTATTATTATTATTATTATCATCAGCATTAGTACTATTACTATTATTGTTATTTCTATTATTAGCATTAACATTATCATTATCATTTTCGTTATCACCATCATTGTTATTATCATTATTATTATTATTATTATCATTATTATTATCATCATTATTATTATCATTATTATTATTATTATTGTTATTATTATTATTATTATTATTATTATTATTATTATTATTATTATTATTATTATTATTATTATTATTATTATTGTTGTTGTTATTATTATTATTATTTTTATTATTATTATTATTATTATTATTATTATTATTATTATTATTATTATTATTATTATCATTAGTATTATTATTATTGTTATTATTATTATTATCATTATGATTATTATTACTATGATTATTATTATTACTATCATTAGGTGAAAAAAAGGGCAAATGAGAGTTGGGGTGAGAGACTATCAGTAAATTTTAGGGAGAATAAAAAGATGTTCTGGAAGGAGGTAAATAGGTTGCGTAAGACAAGGGAGCAAATGGGAACTTCAGTGAAGGGCGCAAATGGGGAGGTGATAACAAGTAGTGGTGATGTGAGAAGGAGATGGAATGTGTATTTTGAAGGTTTGTTGAATGTGTCTGATGACAGAGTGGCAGATATAGGGTGTTTGGGTCGAGGTGGTGTGCAAAGTGAGAGGGTTAGGGAAAATGATTTGGTAAACAGAGAAGAGGTAGTAAAAGCTTTGCGGAAGATGAAAGCCGGCAAGGCAGCAGGTTTGGATGGTATTGCAGTGGAATTTATTAAAAAAGGGGGTGACTGTATTGTTGACTGGTTGGTAAGGTTATTTAATGTATGTATGACTCATGGTGAGGTGCCTGAGGATTGGCGGAATGCGTGCATAGTGCCATTGTACAAAGGCAAAGGGGATAAGAGTGAGTGCTCAAATTACAGAGGTATAAGTTTGTTGAGTATTCCTGGTAAATTATATGGGAGAGTATTGATTGAGAGGGTGAAGGCATGTACAGAGCATCAGATTGGGGAAGAGCAGTGTGGTTTCAGAAGTGGTAGAGGATGTGTGGATCAGGTGTTTGCTTTGAAGAATGTATGTGAGAAATACTTAGAAAAGCAAATGGATTTGTATGTAGCATTTATGGATCTGGAGAAGGCATATGATAGAGTTGATAGAGATGCTCTGTGGAAGGTATTAAGAATATATGGTGTGGGAGGCAAGTTGTTAGAAGCAGTGAAAAGTTTTTATCGAGGATGCAAGGCATGTGTACGTGTAGGAAGAGAGGAAAGTGATTGGTTCTCAGTGAATGTAGGTTTGCGGCAGGGGTGTGTGATGTCTCCATGGTTGTTTAATTTGTTTATGGATGGGGTTGTTAGGGAGGTAAATGCAAGAGTCTTGGAAAGAGGGGCAAGTATGAAGTCTGTTGGGGATGAGAGAGCTTGGGAAGTGAGTCAGTTGTTGTTTGCTGATGATACAACGCTGGTGGCGGATTCATGTGAGAAACTGCAGAAGCTGGTGACGGAGTTTGGTAAAGTGTGTGGAAGAAGAAAGTTAAGAGTAAATGTGAATAAGAGCAAGGTTATTAGGTACAGTAGGATTGAGGGTCAAGTCAATTGGGAGGTGAGTTTGAATGGAGAAAAACTGGAGGAAGTGAAGTGTTTTAGATATCTGGGAGTGGATCTGTCAGCGGATGGAACCATGGAAGCGGAAGTGGATCATAGGGTGGGGGAGGGGGCGAAAATTTTGGGAGCCTTGAAAAATGTGTGGAAGTCGAGAACATTATCCCGGAAAGCAAAAATGGGTATGTTTGAAGGAATAGTAGTTCCAACAATGTTGTATGGTTGCGAGGCGTGGGATATGGATAGAGTTTTGCGCAGGAGGATGGATGTGCTGGAAATGAGATGTTTGAGGACAATGTGTGGTGTGAGGTGGTTTGATCGAGTAAGTAACGTAAGGGTAAGAGAGATGTGTGGAAATAAAAAGAGCGTGGTTGAGAGAGCAGAAGAGGGTGTTTTGAAATGGTTTGGGCACATGGAGAGAATGAGTGAGGAAAGATTGACCAAGAGGATATATGTGTCGGAGGTGGAGGGAACGAGGAGAAGAGGGAGACCAAATTGGAGGTGGAAAGATGGAGTGAAAAGGATTTTGTGTGATCGGGGCCTGAACATGCAGGAGGGTGAAAGGAGGGCAAGGAATAGAGTGAATTGGAGCGATGTGGTATACAGGGGTTGACGTGCTGTCAGTGGATTGAATCAAGGCATGTGAAGCGTCCGGGGTAAACCATGGAAAGCTGTGTAGGTATGTATATTTGCGTGTGTGGACGTGTGTATGTACATGTGTATGGGGGGGGTTGGGCCATTTCTTTCGTCTGTTTCCTTGCGCTACCTCGCAAACGCGGGAGACAGCGACAAAGTATAAAAAAAAAAAAATTATTATTACTATTACTATTTTATTAGTATTGCTATTATTATTATCATCATTGGTATTATTATTGTTATCATTATTATTTGCCCTCTTTTTCACCTCTTGTACCTTTCTCTTGACCTCCTGTCTCTTTCTTTTATACATCTCCCACTCATTTGCATATTTTCCCTGCAAAAATCGTCCAAATGCCTCTATCTTCTCCTTCACTAATAATCTTACTTCTTCATCCCACCACTCACTACCCTTTCTAATCAACCCACCTCACACGCTTCTCATGCCACAAGCATCTTTCGCGCAAGCCACCACTGCTTCCCTAAATACATTCCATTCCTCCCCCACTCCCCTTACCTCCTTTGTTCTCACCTTTTTCCATTCTGTTCTCAGTCTCCCCTGGTACTTCCTCACACAAGTCTCATTCCCAAGCTCACTTACTCTCAATACCCTCTTCACCCCAACATTCTCTCTTCTTTTCTGAAAACCCATACAAATCTTCACCTTCGCCTCCACAAGATAATGATCAGACATCCCTCCAGTTGCACCTCTCAGCACATTAACATCCAAAAAGTCTCTCTTTCGCGCGCCTGTCAATTAACACGTAATCTAACAACGCTCTCTGGTCATCTCTTCTACTTACATACGTATACTTATGTATATCTCGCTTTTTAAACAGGTAATCCCAATCACCAGTCCTTTTTCAGCACATAAATCAACAAGCTCTTCATCATTTCCATTTACAACACTGAACACCCCGTGTATACCAATTATTCCCTCAACTGCCACATTGCTCACCTTTGCATTCAAATGACCCATCACTATAACCCGGTCTGGTGCATCAAAACCACTAACACACTCATTCAGCTGCTCCCAAAACACTTGCCTCTCAAGATCTTTCTTCTCATGCACAGGTGCATATGCACTAATAATCACCCATCTCTCTCCATCAACTTTCAGTTTTACACATATTAATCTAGAATTTACTTTCTTACATTCTATCACATACTCCCACACCTCCTGTTTCAGGAGTACTGCAACTCCTTCCCTTGCTCTTGTCCTCTCACTAACCCCTGACTTTACTCCCAAGACATTCCCAAACCACTCTTCCCCTTTACCCTTGAGCTTCATTTCACTCAGAGCCAAAACATCCAGGCTCCTTTCCTCAAACATACTACCTATCTCCCCTTTTTCACATCTTGGTTACATCTACACACATTTAGACACCCCAATCTGAGCCTACGGGGAGGATGAGCACTCCCCGCGTGACTCCTTATTCTGTTTCCCCTTTTAGAAAGTTGAAATACAAGGAGGGGAGGATTTCTGGCCCCCCCGCTCCCGTCCCCTCTAGTCGCCTTGTACGACACGTAAGGAATGCGTAGGAAGTACTCTTTTTCCCCTGTCCTCAGGGATGATATATATATATATATATATATATATATATATATATATATATATATATATATATATATATATATATATATATATATATATATATATATATATATATATATATATATCTTCCGCAAAGCTTTCACTACCTCTTCTCTGTTTACCAAATCATTTTCCTTAACCCTCTCACTTTGCACACCACCTCGACCAAAACACCCTATATCTGCCATTCTATCATCAAACACATTCAACAAATCTTCAAAATACTCACTCCATCTCCTTCTCACATCACCACTACTTGTTATCACCTCCCCATTTGCGCCCTTCACTGAAGTTCCCATTTGCTCCCTTGTCTTACGCACTTTATTTACCTCCTTCCAGAACATCTTTTTATTCTCCCTAAAATTTAATGATACTCTCTCACCCCAACTCTCATTTGCCCTTTTTTTCACCTCTTGCACCTTTCTCTTGACCTCCTGTCTCTTTCTTTTATACATCTCCCACTCAATTGCATTTTTTCCCTGCAAAAAGGCAGCAGGTTTGGATGGTATTGCAGTGGAATTTATTAAAAAAGGGGGTGACTGTATTGTTGACTGGTTGGTAAGGTTATTTAATATATGTATGACTCATGGTGAGGTGCCTGAGGATTGGCGGAATGCGTGCATAGTGCCATTGTACAAAGGCAAAGGGGATAAGAGTGAGTGCTCAAATTACAGAGGTATAAGTTTGTTGAGTATTCCTGGTAAATTATATGGGAGGGTATTGATTGAGAGGGTGAAGGCATGTACAGAGCATCAGATTGGGGAAGAGCAGTGTGGTTTCAGAAGTGGTAGAGGATGTGTGGATCAGGTGTTTGCTTTGAAGAATGTATGTGAGAAATACTTAGAAAAGCAAATGGATTTGTATGTAGCATTTATGGATCTGGAGAAGGCATATGATAGAGTTGATAGAGATGCTCTGTGGAAGGTATTAAGAATATATGGTGTGGGAGGAAAGTTGTTAGAAGCAGTGAAAAGTTTTTATCGAGGATGTAAGGCATGTGTACGTGTAGGAAGAGAGGAAAGTGATTGGTTCTCAGTGAATGTAGGTTTGCGGCAGGGGTGTGTGATGTCTCCATGGTTGTTTAATTTGTTTATGGATGGGGTTGTTAGGGAGGTAAATGCAAGAGTTTTGGAAAGAGGGGCAAGTATGAAGTCTGTTGTGGATGAGAGAGCTTGGGAAGTGAGTCAGTTGTTGTTCGCTGATGATACAGCGCTGGTGGCTGATTCATGTGAGAAACTGCAGAAGCTGGTGACTGAGTTTGATAAAGTGTGTGGAAGAAGAATGTTAAGAGTAAATGTGAATAAGAGCAAGGTTATTAGGTACAGTAGGGTTGAGGGTCAAGTCAATTGGGAGATGAGTTTGAATGGAGAAAAACTGGAGGAAGTGAAGTGTTTTAGATATCTGGGAGTGGATCTGGCAGCGGATGGAACCATGGAAGCGGAAGTGCATCATAGGGTGGGGGAGGGGGCGAAAATTCTGGGGGCCTTGAAGAATGTGTGGAAGTCGAGAACATTATCTCGGAAAGCAAAAATGGGTATGTTTGAAGGAATAGTGGTTCCAACAATGTTGTATGGTTGCGAGGCGTGGGCTATGGATAGAGTTGTCCGCAGGAGGATGGATGTGCTGGAAATGAGATGTTTGAGGACAATGTGTGGTGTGAGGTGGTTTGATCGAGTGAGTAACGTAACTGTAAGAGAGATGTGTGGAAATAAAAAGAGCGTGCTTGAGAGAGCAGAAGAGGGTGTTTTGAAGTGGTTTGGGCACATGGAGAGGATGAGTGAGGAAAGATTGACCTAGAGGATATATGTGTCGGAGGTGGAGGGAACGAGGAGAAGAGGGAGACCAAATTGGAGGTGGAAAGATGGAGTGAAAAAAATTTTGTGTGATCGGGGCCTGAACATGCAGGAGGGTGAAAGGAGGGCAAGGAATAGAGTGAATTGGAGCGATGTGGTATACCGGGGTTGACGTGCTGTCAGTGGATTGAATCAAGGCATGTGAAGCGTCTGGGGTAAACCATGGAAAGCTGTGTAGGTATGTATATTTGCGTGTGTGGACGTATGTATATACATGTGTATGGGGGGGGGGGGGGTTGGGCCATTTCTTTCGTCTGTTTCCTTGCTCTACCTCGCAAACGCAGGAGACAGCGACAAAGTATAATAAAAATAAATAAATATATATATATATATATATATATATATATATATATATATATATATATATATATATATATATATATATATATATATATATATATATGAAAAATATAAGAAATGATTTAGAAAACTGAAATTTCTAGCTGGAAATGAAATGAAAAATGAATGTCACATAATGGTTCAACCTCTGGCTATGGAAAAGGGAAATGTATAATTTATTTACACAAACGACAATAGTAGCTTTCATCAATTTAACCATTGTATCATACTGCCTGGTCCACTTCTTCTCTCATCATGAAACTGGAATATTGGCTTATGATGATTCTCAGTTGTCTTCACTACACAAAGTACAACCACATCTTGGATACATGAGGGTAGGTAGTTGGTCATCCAACTACCAAATGAGAGTTAGAGTGAGAGAGTATCATTAAATTTTAGGGAGAATAAAAAGATGTTCTGGAAGGATGTAAATAAAGTAAGACAAGGGAGCGAATGGGAACTTCAGTGAAGGGGGCTAATGGGGAGGTGATAACAAGTAGTGGTGATGTGAGAAGGAGATGGAGTGAGTATTTTGAAGGTTTGTTGAATATGTTTGATGGTAGAGTGGCAGATATAGGGTGTTTTGGTCGAGGTGGTGTGCAAAGTGAGAGGGTTAGGGAAAATGATTTGGTAAAGAGAGAAGAGGTAGTAAAAGCTTTGCGGAAGATGAAAGCCGGCAAGGCAGCAGGTTTGGATGGTATTGCAGTGGAATTTATTAAAAAGGGGGTGACTGTATTGTTGACTGGTTGGTAAGGTTATTCAATGTATGTATGATTCATGGTGAGGTGCCTGAGGATTGGCGGAATGTGTGCGTAGTGCCACTGTACAAAGGCAAAGGGGTTAAGAGTGAGTGCTCAAATTACAGAGGTATAAGTTTGTTGAGTATTCCTGTTCATTGATTGAGAGGGTGAAGGCATGTACAGAGCATCAGATTAGGGAAGAGCAGTGTGGTTTCAGAAGTGGTAGAGGATGTGTGGATCAGGTGTTTGCTTTGAAGAATGTATGTGAGAAGTACTTAGAAAAGCAAATGGATTTGTATGTAGCATTTATGGATCTGGAGAAGGCATATGATAGAGTTGATAGAGATGCTCTGTGGAAGGTATTAAAAATATATGGTGTGGGAGGTAAGTTGTTAGAAGCAGTGAAAAGATTTTATCGAGGATGTAAGGCACGTGTACGTGTAGGAAGAGAGGAAAGTGATTGGTTCTCAGTGAATGTAGGTTTGCGGCAAGGATGTGTGATCTCTCTATGGTTGTTTAATTTGTTTATGGATGGGTTGTTAGGGAGGTGAATGCAAGAGTTTTGGAAAGAGGGGTAAGTATGAAGTCTGTTGGGGACGAGAGAGCTTGGGAAGTGAGTCAGTTGTTGTTTGCTGATGATACAGCACTGGTGGCTGATTCATGTGAGAAACTGCAGAAGCTGGTGACTGAGTTTGGTAAAGTATGTGGAAGAAGAAAGTTAAGAGTAAATGCACCTTTCTCTTGACCTTCTGTCTCTTTCTTTTATACATCTCCCACTCAATTGCATTTTTTCCCTGCAATCTTTTGCGCAATCCATCACTGATTCCCTAAATACACCCCATTCCTCTCCCACTCCCCTTACTTCCATTTTTCCATTCTGTACTCAGTCTCTCCTGTTACTTCCTCACACAAGTCTCCTTCCCAAGCTCACTTACTCTCACCACCCTCTTCACCCCAACCTTCACTCTTCTTTTCTGGAAACCTATACAAATCTTCACCTTAGCCTCCACAAGATAATGATCAGACATCCCTCCAGTTGCCCCTCTCAGCACATTAACATCCAAAAGTCTCTCTTTCGCGTGCCTGTCAATTAACACGTAATCCAATGACGATCTCTGGCTATCTCTCCTACTTACATACGTATACTTATGTATATCTCTCTTTTTAAACCACGTATTCCCAATCACCAGTCCTTTTTCAGCACATAAATCTACAAGCTCTTCACCATTTCCATTTACAACACTGAACACCCCATGTATACCAATTATTCCCTCAACTGCCACAATACTCCCCTTTGCATTCAAATCACCCATCACTATAACCCGGTCTCGTGCATCAAAACCACTAACACACTCATTCAGCTGATCCCAAAACACTTGCCTCTCATAATCTTTCTTCTCATGCCCAGGTGCATATGCACCAATAATCACCCATCTCTCTCCATCAACTTTCAGTTTTACCCATATTGATCGAGAATTTACTTTCTTACCTTCTATCACATACTCCCACAACTCCTGTTTCAGGAGTACTGCTACTCCTTCCCTTGCTCTTGTCCTCTCACTAACCCCTGACTTTACTCCCAAGACATTCCCAAACCACTCTTCCCCTTTACCCTTGAGCTTCGTTTCACTCAGAGCCAAAACATCCAGGTTCCTTTCCTCAAACATGCTACCTATCCCTCCTTTTTTCACATCTTGGTTACATTATTATTATCACTATTGTTATTATCATTATTATTATTATTATCATTATTATTATTATTAATATTATTATTACTATTATTATTGTTATTATTGTTATTATTATTATTATTATTATTATTATTATTATTATTATTATTACCATTATTATTATTATTATCGTTATCATTTTATCATTATTATCATCATTATTATTATTGTTATAATTATTATTACTATTATTATTATTATTATTACTATTATCATTATTATTATTATTATTATTATTATTATTATTATTATTATTATTATTATTATTATTATTATCATTATTATTATTATTATTATTATTATTATTATTATTATTATTATTATCATTATTATTATCATTATCATTTTTTTTTTATATATTTTTTTATTTTGCTTTGTCGCTGTCTCTCGCGTTTGCGAGGTAGCGCAAGGAAACAGACGAAAGAAATGGCCCAACCCACCCCCATACACGTGTATATACATACACGTCCACACACGCAAATATACATACTTATACATCTCAATGTACACATATATATACACACACAGACACATACATATATACCCATGCACACAATTCACACTGTCTGCCTTTATTCATTCCCATCGCCACCCCGTCACACATGAAATAACATCCACATCCCCCTCATGAGCGTGAGGTAGCGCTAGGAAAAGACAACAAAGGCCACATTCGTTCGCATTCAGTCTCTAGCTGTCATGCAATAATGCACCGAAACCACAGCTCCCTTTCCATATCCAGGCCCCACAGAACTTTCCCTGGTTTATCCCAGACGCTTCACATGACCTGGTTCAATCCATTGACAGCACGTCGACCCCGGTATACCAAATTGTTCCAATTCACTTTATTTCTTGCACGCCTTTCACCCTTCTGCATGTCCAGGCCCCGATCATTCAAAATCTTTTTCATTCCATCTTTCCACCTCCAATTTCGACTCCCCCTTCTCCTCGTTCCCTCCACCTCTTTTTTTCTCTATTCAAACTTACCTGCCAATTGACCTGATCCTCAACCATACTCTACCTAATAACCTTGCTCTTATTCACATTTACTCTCAGCTTTCTTCTTTCACACACTTTGCCAAACTCCGTCACCAGCTTCTGAAGTTTCTCACATGAGTCAGCCACCAGCGCTGTATCATCAGCGAACAACTGACTCACTTCCCAAGCTTTCTCATCCACAACAGACTTCATACTTGCCCCACTTTCCAAAACTCTTGCATTCACCTCCCTAAGAACCCCATCTATAGACAAATTAAGCAACCATGGAGACATCACACACCCCTGCCGCAAACCTACATTCACTGAAAACCAATCACTTTCCTCTCTTCCTACACGTACACATGCCTTACATTCTCGATAAAAACTTTTCATTGCTTCTAAAAACTTGCATCCCACACAATATATTCCTAATACCTTCCTCAGAGCACCTCTATCAACTCTATCATATGCCTCCTCCGGATCCATAAATGCTACATACAAATCCATTTGCTTTTCTAAGTATTTCTCACATACATTCTTCAACGCAAACACCTGATCCACACATCCTCTACCACTTCTGAAACCACACTGCTCTTCCCCAATCTGATGCTCTGTACATGCCTTCACCGTCTCAATCAAGACCCTCCTATATACTTTCCCAGGAATACTCAACAAACTTATACCTCTGTAAATTGAGCACTCAATTTTATCTCCTTTGCCTTTATACAATGGCACTATGCAAGCATTCTGCCAATCCTCAGGCACCTCACCATGAGTCACATTTTGACCTGAACACACATTATGACCTGAACACACATCATGACCTGAACATCCATTATGACGTGGCCACACATTATAACGTGAACACCTATTATGACCTGAACACATATTATGACCTGAACACACATTAAGACCTGAACACACGCTATGAACTGGACAAACATCATGACCTGGACACACATTATGACCTGGACACACATTATGACCTGAACACACATTTATTTTGACCTGAACACATATGACCTGGAGACACATTGTGACCTGACCACATATTATGACCTGGACACACATTATGACCTGAACACACATCATGACCTGGACACACATTATAACCTGGACACCCATTATGACCTGAACTCATATTTTGACCTGAACACATATTATTACCTGGACACACATGAGTTGAACGCATATTATGGCCTGAACACACATTATGACCCGAACACACACTATGACCTGGACACTCGTTAGGGCCTGACCACCCATTATGACCTGAACACACATTATGACCCGGACACTCACATTATGACCTGAACACACATTATGACTTGGACACGCATTACTGACCTGAGCACACATTACGTCTTGAACAAACTCTATAACCTGAGCGCAGAGCACGACCCCAATACCCAGTATGACCCGGAGATACATTACGACCTAACGCAGAGCGACCCCTGAGCATATGGTCCGGTGCATGGTATGACCTCCCTCCACCTGCCGTCCCCATCACACAGCACGACTCCCGAAACTCGGAATGACGTCTGACACGATAACGACCTCCAACCTCCCACGACACTGAACATAAAACATACACATAAAACACCTATGACACAGAGTAAGGCAACATATGCTATATGACCCTTGACCCACTGGTTGACCCCTGAAATAAAATTAGTGCCGCTACATACTTTGATCTAATCTTCAGGATATGACCTTTGACACATATCTCGCCTCTTGACCTACAATACAACCCCTGACACACAGGCTTAACCCTTGACACATAACACTGGCATTTGACAATATAAAGAACATTAAACTATTCGTGTGTGTAAAGAAGCCTCACTGTAGATTGCACCTGACGTTAGCTCATCAAGAAATGGTCACCAACAACTCTTAAATCCCCCCATCCCAACCTAATCCCACACTCACCGGCGAGAAAACACACGCCCTTCTGCAACACACACACACACACACACACACACACACACACACACACACACACACACACACACACACACACTCCTTTACTAACAGCTGCGTAGAGACACTTCACTGTTACTCCTTTGGTCCCAGTTTGCGGTGTTTTCTATGTGCCTCACCCACACATGGGCTGCTGGCTCTCATAACATAACCACGATACCTCTTCATCCCACACTTGACAACACCTACCTCGCGCCAGTCGTCCTTCGTATCTTCCTGCGGTAAATGCTGTGCGTTAGCCCTGTATTTGGTCAGATCTCGTAAGTATTATAAGTACAGAAAGTGATTCTACCCAGGGCAAGTTTCGTGCGCATTGTCATAACATTCGCTCATCCTCGCAGCGTATAGATGCCCTCTCAACATACATAACTCTCTAGCAGCAACACAGTAATACTTTTGAAACAGACTATTGCGCTCTATCACAACACAAGACACACCTCCTGATTACAGTACAAAGTTCCCAAGAAACAAACTCACTCTCTCGAAGACATATCTTTCTCCAGAACACAACAGATTGCATTACTGAGCAATGTGCACTTTTCCACAGCAACATTCACGACCAAAAACATCTGAGAGTCTCGTACAATACCTGTTGACAACACAACTAAGCTCTCGCGTTCCAAAAGGTTCTGTATCACAAAATGAACTGCCTCGTAACACAACGCTCTTGCTCTCAACACAACGCATAACACACACACACACACACACACACACACACACACAAAATTAACACAAAGACACCCACACACACACACACACACACACACACACACACACACACACACACACACACACACACACACAACATACACATTACAACCGTCATATCAAGCAACGAAAAATCAAAACCTTTTATAGTACAGCAACATTTGACCAAAACCCAACTATAATGAAGCAGTTAGCGTTCCTACCGTAATGCATTCATGGGCTGCCCACGGCCAGGTGGATGGGTTAGAATTATGGCTTCGGCAATCAGTTCACAGTCATTCTAGCTGTTCATCCACCCATAAGGGTGGTCGATGTTATGGATACCCGGTTAAGGCTAGGGTATATATATATATATATATATATATATATATATATATATATATATATATATATATATATATATATATATATATATATATATATATATATATATATATATATATTTTTTTTTTTGCCGCTGTCTCCCGCGTTTGCGAGGTAGCGCAAGGATATAGACGAAAGAAATGGCCCAACCCACCCCCATACACAACATGTATATACATACGTCCACACACGCAAATATACATACCTACACAGCTTTCCATGGTTTACCCCAGACGCTTCACATGCCCTGATTCAATCCACTGACAGCACGTCAACCCCGGTATACCACATCGATCCAATTCACTCTATTCCTTGCACTCCTTTCACCCTCCTGCATGTTCAGGCCCCGATCACTCAAAATCTTTTTCACCCCATCTTTCCACCTCCAATTTGGTCTCCCACTTCTCGTTCCCTCCACCTCCGATACATATATCCTCTTGGTCAATCTTTCCTCACTCATTCTCTCCATGTGCCCAAACCATTTCAAAGCACCCTCTTCTGGTCTCTCAACCACGCTCTTTTTATTTCCACACATCTCTCTTACCCTTACGTTACTTACTCGATCAAACCACCTCACACCACACATTTTCCTCAAACATCTCATTTCCAGCACATCCACCCTCCTGCGCACAACTCTATCAATAGCCCACGCCTCGCAACCATACAACATTGTTGGAACCACTATTCCTTCAAACATACCCATTTTTGCTTTCCGAGATAATGTTCTCGACTTCCACACATTCTTCAAGGCTCCCAGGATTTTCGCCCCCTCCACCACCCTATGATTCACTTCCGCTTCCATGGTTCCATCCGCTGCCAGATCCACTCCAAGATATCTAAGACACTTTACTTCCTCCAGTTTTTCTCCATTCAAACTTACCTCCCAATTGACTTGATCCTCAACCCTACTGTACCTAATAACCTTGCTCTTATTCACATTTACTCTTAACTTTCTTTTTTCACACACTTTACCAAACTCAGTCACCAGCTTCTGCAGTTTCTCACATGAATCAGCCACCAGCGCTGTATCATCAGCGAACAACAACTGACTCACTTCCCAAGCTCTCTCATCCACAACAGACTGCATACTTGCCCCTCTTTCCAAAACTCTTGCATTTACCTCCCTAACAACCCCATCCATAAACAAATTAAACAACCATGGAGACATCACACACCCCTGCCGCAAACCTACATTCACTGAGAACCAATCACTTTCCTCTCTTGCTACACGTACACATGCCTTACATCCTCGATAAAAACTTTTCACTGCTTCTAACAACTTGCCTCCCACACCATATATTCTTAATACCTTCCACAGAGCAACTCTATCAACTCTATCATATGCCTTCTCCAGATCCATAAATGCTACATACAAATCCATTTGCTTTTCTAAGTATTTCTCACATACATTCTTCAAAGCAAACACCTGATCCACACATCCTCTACCACTTCTGAAACCACACTGCTCTTCCCCAATCTGATGCTCTGTACATGCCTTCACCCTCTCAGTCAATACCCTCCCATATAATTTACCAGGAATACTCAACAAACTTATATTTATATATATTTATACTTGTTTATTTTGCTTTGTCGCTGTCTCCCGCGTTTGCGAGGTAGCGCAAGGAAACAGACGAAAGAAATGGCCCAACCCACCCCATACACAATGTATACACACACACGTCCACACACGCAAATATACATACCTATACATATCAATGTACACATATATATATACACACACAGACACATACATATATACCCATGCACACAATTCACACTGTCTGCCTTTATTCATTCCCATCGCCACCTCGCCACACATGGAATACCATCTCCCTCCCCCCCTCATGTGTGCGAGGTAGCGCTAGGAAAAGACAACAAAGGCCCCATTCGTTCACACTCAGTCTCTAGCTGTCATGCAATAATGCCCGAAACCACAGCTCCCTTTCCACATCCAGGCCCCACACAACTTTCCATGGTTTACCCTAGACGCTTCACATGCCCTGATTCAATCCACTGACAGCACGTCAACCCCGGTATACAACATCGGTCCAATTCACTCTATTCCTTGCCCGCCTTTCACCCTCCTGCATGTTCAGGCCCCGATCACTCAAAATCTTTTTCACTCCATCTTTCCACCTCCAATTTGGTCTCCTGCTTCTCCTCGTTCCCTCCACCTCCGACACATATATCCTCTTGGTCAATCTTTCCTCACTCATTCTCTCCATGTGCCCAAACCATTTCAAAACACCCACTTCTGCTCTCTCAACCACGCTCTTTTTATTTCCACACATCTCTCTTACCCTTACATTACTTACTCGATCAAACCACCTCACACCACACATTGTCCTCGAACATCTCATTTCCAGCACATCCACCCTCCTGCGCACAACTCTATCCATAGCCCGCGCCTCGCAACCATACAACATTGTTGGAACCACTATTCCTTCAAACATACCCATTTTTGCTTTCCGAGATAATGTTCTCGACTTCCACACATTCTTCAAGGCTCCCAGGATTTTCGCCCCCTCCCCCACCCTATGATTCACTTCCGCTTCCATGGTTCCATCCGCTGCCAGATCCACTCCCACATATCTTAAACACTGTACTTCCTCCAGTTTTTCTCCATTCAAACTTACCTCCCAATTGACTTGACCCTCAACCCGACTGTACCTGATAACCTTGCTCTTATTCACATTTACTCTTAACTTTCTTCTTTCACAAACTTTACCAAACTCAGTCACCAGCTTCTGCAGTTTCTCACATGAATCAGCCACCAGCGCTGTATCATCAGCGAACAACAACTGACTCACTTCCCAAGCTCTCTCATTCACAACAGACTTCATACTTGCCCCTCTTTCCAAAACTCTTGCATTCACCTCCCTAACAACCCCATCCCTAAACAAATTAAACAACCGTGGAGACATCACACACCCCTGCCGCAAACCTACATTCACTGAGAACCAATCACTTTCCTCTCTTCCTACACGTACACATGCCTTACATCCTCGATAAAAACTTTTCACTGCTTCTAACAACTTGCCTCCCACACCATATATTCTTAATACCTTCCACAGAGCATCTCTATCAACTCTATCATATGCCTTCTCCAGATCTATAAATGCTACATACAAATCCATTTGCTTTTCTAAGTATTTCTCACATACATTCTTCAAAGCAAACACCTGATCCACACATCCTCTACCACTTCTGAAACTACAATGCTCTTCCCCAATCTGATGCTCTGTACATGCCTTCACCCTCTCAATCAATACCCTCCCATATAATGTACCAGGAATACACAACAAACTTATACCTCTGTAATTTGAGCACTCACTCTTATATACACACACACACACACACACACACACACACACACACACACATATATATATATATATATATATATATATATATATATATATATATATATATATATATATATATATATATATATATATATATATATATATTATGGGTACCCGGTTAAGGCCCACACCACACCACACACTCTTGAAACCTTCCACAAAACATCTCTATCAACCCAACCATATGCCTTCTCCAGATCCATAAATGCTACATAAAGATCCATCTGTTTTTTAAGAATTTCTCACACACATTCCTCAAAGCAAACACCTGTTCCTTACATCCTCTACCACTTCTGATACCACACTGCTCCTCCCAAATCAGATACTCTGTGCCTGCCTTCACCCTCTCAATCAATACCCTCCCATACAATTTCCCAGGAATACTCAACAATCCTATGGATATGAAATTTGAACACTCACCTTTATCCCTTTTGCTTTTGTATAATGGTTCATTCCGCCAATCCTCATGCACTTCACCATGATCCATACATCACTGAATATCCTTACCAACCAATCGACAACACAGTCACCCCCTTTCTTAATAAATTCAACTGCAATATCATCCAAACCCGTCGCATTGCCGGATTTCATCTTCACCAAAGCTTTCACTATCTCTACTCTGTTTACCCTGACCCTCTTACTTCGCACACCACCCCGACCTAAACACCCTTCATCTGCCACTCTGTTATCAAACACATTCAACAAACTTTCAAAAAACTCACTTCATCACTGCTTATCACTTTCCCCCTTGCTCTCTTCACCTATCTTCCCATTTGTTCCTTTGTTTTATGTATGTTATTTGCCTCCTTCCAAAACAACTTTTTATTCTCTCTAAAATCTACTGATACTCCCTCACTCCAACTCTAATTTGCACTCTTTTTCAGCCCTTGAACCTTTTTTTGACCTCCTGCCACCTATCACCTTTCTCATTACACATCCATCTTTTGCACATGCTGTCACTGCTTCCCTAAATACATCCCATACCTCACCCACTCCCCTCACGTCATTTGCTCTCACCCTTTGCCATTCTGCACTCAATCTCTTCTGGTACTTCCTCACACAAGTCTCCTCTCCAAGCTCACTTACTCTGACAACTCTCTTCTCCCCGACATCCTTTCTTGTTCTTTTAAAATATCACAAATTTTCAACTTTACCTTCATAAGATAATGATCAAACATCCCACCAGCTGCCTCTCACACCAGTTTAAATTCCAAAAGACCCTCTTTTACACACATATCAAATAACAGGTAATAACAGGTAATCTTGCGAAGCCCTTTGACCATCTCTCCTACTCACATACTTATGCTTGTGTATATCTCTCTTTTGAAATAAGGTGTTCCCAATCACCAGTCCTTTTACAGAACACAAATCCACAAGTCCTACACCATTTCCATTCAAAACATTATACTCTATATACACCAATCATACCCTCAACTGCCACATTACTCACGTTCACATTCAAATGACCCATCACTAATAGCCGGTCTCGTGTACCAAACCTGGTGACACACTCACTCAGCTGCTCCCAAAACACTTGCATCTGAAGATCTTTCTTCTCATAACCAGGTGCATATGCACCAATAATCACACATCTCTCGCCATCCACTTTTAGTTTTATCTACATCAATCTAGAATCTACTATCTTACACTCTATCACACATTTCCACAACTCCTGCTTCAGGAGTAGTGCCACTCCTCACTTAGCTCTTGTCCTCTCATCAACCCCTGACCTTACCCCCAAGATTTTTCTAAAATGTCCTCCCCCTTTACCCTTGAGCTTCTTTTCACTCAGAGCCAGAATATCCAGTTTCTTTCCTTAAACACATTGCCTATCTCTCCTTTCTTCTCATCTTGGTTGCATCCACAGATATTCAGACACCCAGTCTGAGCCTTCGAGGAGGATGAGCACTCCCTGCTTGACTCCTTCTTCTGTTTCCTCTTTTAGAAATGGAAATACAAAAGAGGGAGGGTGTTTTTTGCGGCACCTACAGCGAAGGAGCTGAAATAATTAGGGAATGTATAATACAAAGCGGCAGGAGGTCAAGAGAAAGGTGCAAGGGTTGAAAAACAGGGCAAATGAGAGAGTATTAATAAATTTCAGGGAGAATAGAATGTTTTAGAAGGAGGAGAATAATGCAA
The DNA here is from genome assembly GCF_036320965.1 of Panulirus ornatus. Taxonomy (NCBI): domain Eukaryota; kingdom Metazoa; phylum Arthropoda; class Malacostraca; order Decapoda; family Palinuridae; genus Panulirus; species Panulirus ornatus. The sequence continues at coordinate 2,480,956 of NC_092241.1, read as the reverse complement.
AAAAGTAAAGAACACAAATGGGAACATCGGTGAGGGGGCATAAAGGGAAGTGATACTAGATAGTGATGAAGTGAGATGGAGTGAGTATTCTGAATGATTGTTTAATGTGTTTGATGATAGAGTGGCTGGCGTAATATGCGACTTGAAAGGTTATGGAGGGTGGTTTGGTCAAAAGAGAAGAGATCATGGAAGCCTTGGATATAATGAAATGCTGTAAGGCGGCCGGAGTGGATGGCATTGCTGATGAATTTATCAAGAAAGTAGGTGATTGTGTTGCTGATTTATTGGTAAGGTTTTTCAGTGCATGTGTAGATCATGGTGAAGTGCCTGAAGACGTAGTGCCTTTGTATAGTAGCAAGGGGGATAAAGATGAATGTTCAAGATACAGAGGTATTAGTTTGTTGAGCATACCTAGCAAGCTGTATGGGAGAGTATTGAATTGAGAGGGTGAAGGCTTACAAAGAGTATCAGATTGAGGAGGAGCAGTGTGGTTCCAGAAAGTGGTAAAGGATGCGTGAATCAGGTGTTTGCTTTAAAGAATGTATGTGAGAAATACTTGGAAAAGCATATGAATTTGTATATGGAAATAATGGACAAGTAAGAAGTCATATTATGCGGTTATAGAGATGCTTTGTGGAAGGTCTTAAGAATATCCGGTATGAGAGGTAAGATAGGAGATCTGAGGAGTTATTATCAAGGGTGCAAAAAAAGAGGAGTGAATGATTCCAAGTGAAGGTCGGTCCACGGTAGGGTCGTGTGATGTCATCATGGATGTTTATGGGTAGGGTGGTGAGGGAGCCTTGGAGAGAGAGGGGCAAATGCAGTCTGTGGGGGATGAGAGGATCTGGAAAGTGAGTCAGTTGTTGTTTGCTGATGATACAGCACTGGTGACAAAAGTTAGTGCCTGAGTTTGGAAGAGCGTGTGAAAGGAGAAAGTTGAGAGTGATTGTGAATAAAAGCAAGGATATTAGGTTAGCTAGGGTTGAGAGACAGATCAGTTAGGGTTTGAGTGTGAATGGAGAAAAACTTGTAGGAAGTGAAGTGTTTCGAACCTTTGGTAGTGGACTTGGCAGCAAATGGAACCATGGAAGTGGAAGTGAGTCACAGGGTGGGAAAGGGGGAGAAGGTTCTGGGAAAGCTCAGGAATGTTTGGAAAGAGAAAACGTTATCTAGGAGGGCAAAAATGTTGTGTGGATGTGAGGCATGGGCTATAGATAAGGCTTTACGGTGCGGTGGATATGTTGGAAAAGTTCGAGGACAATATGTTGTGTGAGGTGGTTTGATCAAGTAAGTAATGAAAGGGTAAGAGAAATGTGTGGTAATAATGATAGTGAGGTTGAGAGAGCAGAACAGGGTGTGCTGAAATGGTTTGGACATATGGAGAAAATGAATAAGGAAAAGTAGGCAAAGAGGATACATATATGTTAGGAGTGGAGGGAGCTAGTGGAACGGGGAGACCACATAAGAGATGAAAGGATGGAGTGAAAAAGATTTTGAGCGATCCAGGCCAGAGCTTGCAGGAGGGTGAAAGGCGTGCACGGGATAGAGTGAACTGGAACGATTTGGTACACTAGGGTCGAAGTGCTGTCAATGGACTGAACCAGGGCACGTGAAGCGTCCGGGGTAAATCATGGAAAGGTCTTTTGGGCCTGGTGGTGGATAGGCAGCTGAAGTTACGGTGTAATACACATGACAGCTAAATCTGTTTCTGGTGTTACCTCGCTAACAGTTGAAACGGCGATCAAATGTGTAGAAAATAGATTGTACAAAAGAAGCCGCACACGTTCTCGTAATACGTAGGTTATCTTTGGTAAGATTTCTTTTCTTTAATGAGATCTGTTTAACCATTTCATTTCATCATCAGTGCCTTTCGAATTTCATCCTTTTTTATGTTTGGAATACTTCTTCAGTCGCTCCCACAGGATCTTAACTGGTCCTTCTCTCACAGTATTGCCCAACTGCCCATTTATGATTTTCCTTAGACCCTCTGATATCCCATGACACTTACGTATGCAAGACTAGTTCCCTACTACAGCCACTTGAATGTTAGCCAGTCCTCCCACCACAATATCCTCTCCGCCTCCCTTACTCGGTCTTGACCGATGCCTTTGTGTTGCAGACCACCCGGCGGAGAACCGCGTCCACCGAGCCTGCGGCTGGGAGAGGAACCCCAAGGTTACTGAGGACTGCTACTACAAGAGTGGATACAACACACGCACGTGGGTCTGTTCCTGCACTGACGACGGCTGCAACTCCGCCTCTCTGCCGTTCGCCGGCGCCATCGTCCTGCCACTAGTGGCCATTGTTGCCGTCCTGAGGGGGGCCTACTAGCCTCTTTGATACTCCTCAACCTTCCTTACTTCTCATCTTTAGCGTTAAGCATATTTCCTCCCCTAACCCCTTCCTCTCCTGATGCCTCATTTGTTACCTAACACCTCCTTCCCTTCCTTTTTCCTGCTGTTGTTGTTGCTGCTGCTGCTGCTGCTGCTGCTGCTGGTGTTGTCTGCTCAGCGTCCCCAACTCCCACTTGGCCCTGCCCATAATAGCTGGTAGTGAAGGCACAATAGTTCCCCTCGAAGACACTAAGGCGCACCTTTGCCTTCTGGTTCCCATGTCGATCTCGCTTTGACAGTTAGTAACCTCTCAGATAGAATCATCGGCGCCAAAAGAAAAAAATAGCAAAAATGTTTTTTGTTCACCGAAAAAGAGAGAAAAAGCTGTGTTTAAACGTTTTATTTTGCCTAGAGTTGGTTGGGTAACGTGAACCGAGCACAGGTTGTGACGCGCCCGCCACTGGGTAGCTCAAGGGCAGCGTTGTGACCACGTAGTCTGAACCTTTACTGTAGATGAAATATTAATGCGAGAATCAGCAGCCTTTTGAGATAGTGTAGATTTAACCGATTAATTGTTACTTGTTACGACAAATCACTGTAGAGTTATATGTATGTTACACTTTAGTTACTGATTGTTTTTGGGGGTCGAAATTACATAGTATAGCCTAAATACCTAAAACATAAACACGATGTTTTCAGGTACAAACAATGCAAGTGAGCGCTAGGTTCATAGTGTGCGAGCTGTGTTATGCTGGGCTGATTGGCGATGTCGATGTCAGGTCAGGTGCCCAGGGGTAGTGAGCGTGTGGCGGTGTCTAGGAGGCTGAGGTTAGGTGCGCAGGGAGTGGATGAGCGAACCATGTTCAGCGTCAGGTGGAGCACACAGGGGTTATCTTGTATGTGGTGACGTCGAGGAGGCCGTAGAATGGCACCAGGCACAGAAACAGGATTGTGGGACCGACTCTTTCTCTCCGCCGAAGGGTAACATCTTTCAAAATCAGCTGCTGTTGACAAGCAGATTAAAATACAATAATGCAATAATGACCCGTCTAGCAGTAAATTTAAGATCTATTACCAGTCGATATATATTTTTTTTGCTGCATCGCACAAATTATCACCGATATACAGTAAAATCTGATATCACGCTTCGTGTAGAGCGCGTAGGTCATTATATTTGTACGTTCACTCCCTAAAGTTGGCGAGCTTCCCTCTTACCTTACAACATAATCTTACTTTGGTTACTGCGCCATAGACTCTATGGAGATGTGAAGTAAAATTTCACACACAAACACACACAAAATGAAAGACGTTAACGTGCAACGAATCATAGATACTAAAACCTCTAAGTTTCAGAAAATATGTTGGCTTCCATGCCGGTATCCCTATATATATATATATATATATATATATATATATATATATATATATATATATATATATATATATATATATATATATATATATATATATATATATATATATATGCTAGGGTGGCAAACCGGTGGCGATGAGTTCAGACGTTTCTGCTAGGTGTAGCGAACACTAGCCTAATCCCAAAACCCACATCTGTGTCAAATAGACTGAGATACCTCAACATATGTAAGCATCAAAAAGAGTTCAGGCGAGGATCCGGCGACGAGCGATGATAAAACAAGTTTATACTCTCCGTCTCAGATTTGCGTCCGTAGCTGTGGTGAACTAACAGGTGTCACCAGACAGTGGGTGGTGAGGTCAGCAGGCACAGGTTCGCTGCTCCTGCTGCCTCGCCACCTACCAGAAGTGAACCAGAGACCAGACCTCGGTGCGAACTTGTGCCATTTCTGTTAGACTTGTTCATTATCATGTTGGAGTCTATCTTGTCAAATACTATTTTGTATTGGAAAATATTTTCATAACAAATAAATATCAAAGTGAAGAACACCATCCCCTGTAAAACTGTAATATACTGTCGTTAAAGTTTCAGGTATAAATGATGTTTTCTTTCTAACTCTCTATAATTTACTTGCATGTAAATAAATGCTATATACTTAACCACCTGTGGTTTTCATTCACCCACGAAGGTACGTATGTGTTGTAAAAACCCAAGAGTCCTGCTTAGTGTATAGGTGAGGGCTACGGTGCAGGCCTAGCTGCTGCTCTGTGTGTGTGTGTGTGTGTGTGTGTGTGTGTGTGCCTCTGTCATCGGCTACTTTATCGTGCGTCCTGTTGGCGGATTGTAGCGTAAGAGGATTATCTAGGTCCCAGCGGGTCTTTGTCATACCCCAGTGGGTAGATAATCCATACATAAATTGTTACAAAGTTGGAAAATTCGCCAATGAGATACAGAAAGTAGATACAGATTCAGAATTTCTGGTAATTCACAATCAAAATAAGTTGTTGTGTCAATTCTTGCAAGGTTTGCTTCAACCTATCCCTTAAAGGCTTTATATTTTCATAGTCCACCATGAAGTATTCTAGTCTGCGTCTATACTTCTAGTCACAAACTTTACAGTTCATTTGATTAGCTCATCCAAATAGGCCACAGCGCTTTCAGTCCCTGTTTTTCATCTTGTATTCAGCTCATTTTGTTATTCTTCGTATGTTTATCCTAACACATTCACTGAGATGGAAGATGTTTATATCAGTACTGGTTTGCGCTTTTTTGTTCACTTTAAAGGAGTCTGTTAGTTCCATCTTTGTAACAGTTTTAAGAATTCGAATCTACGAACTCGATATTGTTTTCAAAAGCTTTACTTAGCGGGAGTTCAGCCGAATCATCATATTTGTTATCCCCCGGAGTCTTATATGAGAATGAATAATGATTTGATTTGAATTACTTGATCAATAATGCTCGCATTGATGTCTGGCTCCAGAAACCAGAATTTTAAATCTTGATATCAGGGCCAGAAATAGGGTGGCAGATGTACGGCGTTTAAGCTGGGGTGGTGTGCGAGGTATTAGAGTAACGGAAATTGGTTTGGTGAAGAGAGAAGAGGTGGTGAAAGACTTGCATGAGATGAAATATGGCATTATGCCTGTAGTGAACTGTACTGCAGTTGAATTTCTTAAGAAGAAGGGTGACTGTATTGTTCACTGGTTAGTTAGGACATTCATTGTATGTGTAGATTATGGTAAGGTCCCTAAGGATTGGCTGAATATATGTATAATACCACTGTGCAAAGGCTAGTGGGGGAGTGTTCAAACTACAGAGGCATGTTTATTAAGTGCACCTGGTAAGTTGTATGGGAAAGTAGTGATAAGAGGGTGAAGACATGTACAGAGCATCAGCCTAGGTAAGACCAATGTGGTTTTGGGAGCGATTGAGGACATGTGGATCACGTGTGTGCTAAAAAGGATTTTTTCTTTTTAGAAATACTCTGAGAAACAGAGGGATTTTTAAGTTGCACATATGGATCTGGGGAGAGCATATGATAAGGTTCATAGAGATGCCTTGTGGAAAGTCTTAAGAACAATGGAGGAAAGCTGTTGTAAGCAGTGAGAATTTTTTATCACGAATGTAAGGTGTGTGCACAAGTAGACAGAGAGAAGAGTGGTTCCAACTGAAGGTTGTTTAATTTGTTCATGGATGGGTTAGTGAGGGAAGTGAATGCAAGAGTCTTGCAGAGAGAGGCTACTGCGCAGTTTGTAGGGAATGAAGGGGGATGTCAGTCGTTGTTCGCCTGTGATGCAGCACTGGTGGCTGATTCGAATGAGAAACAGCAAAAGCTGGTGACTAAATGTGTAAGAGTGTGTGAAAGGAGGAAGCTGAGAATAAATGTGAACAAAAGCAAGATTATTAGGTTCAGCAGGATGGAAGGACAAGTTAACTGGTGTGTGAGTATGAAAAGAAAAAATTTGGAGAAAATGAACTGTTTTAGATGCGTGAGAGTAACCATGGCAGCAAATGGAGCCATGAAAGTGGAAGTGAGTCATAAAGTACGTAAGGTTGCGAAGATTCTGGAGGCATTAAAGATGTGGAAAGAGAGGACGTTATTTGAGAAGAGAAAATGGGTATATTTGAAGGTATAGTCGTCTTACCAATGCTGTATAGACAGGAGGCATGGGCTATAGATGAGGATGTATAGCTTAAGCAGAGACTTGATATGTATTTCGCTTCAAACTACGATTGACATTATTTGTACCTCCTTAGCAACTCGTTAAGTTTAGAGGTCTTGCTCTTTACAAAATTTGAATTCTTTCTACTACGACATTAATCCCATAAGTTGCTATTCTTTTCCATAATTACAAACAGCCTCGTTAGGATCCAGTGGTCTGTTGCAGTTTGAATTCATCTGTATTCAATTGTATGAGTGGAGGAGGATGACGAGTTGGAAATTTAATCTTGGAGGACAGTATGTGAGGTTGTTTGATCGAGAAAGTAATGAAAGGGTAAGAGAAATGTGTTGTAATAAAAGAGTGTGGTTGAAAAGGGTTTAGAGGGTGTGTTTAATGATTTGGACATTTGTAGAAAATGAGTAAGAAGTTGGCAAAGATGGAAGGGAGAAGGAGAACCGGGAGACCAAATTGGAGATGGAAGGATGGAATGAATCAGATTTTGATCAATCGGGGCCTGAACATGCAGGAGGGTGAATTGCGTGCATGGGAGAGAGTGACATGGAACGCTATAATATACAGGAATCAACGTGCTGTCAAAGGAATGAACCAGAGCATGGGAGCCGGCCGGGAAAAGCTATACGAAGGTTTGTGGGGCCTGGTTGTGGATAGGGAGTTGTGGTTTCGGTGCATACACATGGCAGCTAGAAAATGCATGTGAACGAATGTGGCCTTACCTTGTCTGTTCCCGCTGCTGCCTCACTATTGTGTGAAACGGCTATCACGTATGAAAGAAAAGTTAAAGTGAGGTTAAAGAATCAGAGATAAACGAATTTCTTTTTCTTGTGAGTTATATAAGTTCGAGAGCAATGAGTGTGGCGGACGGTTGAGTTTGTAGCGTATATGTCCAATTGCTTATTCTGATATTATTCTCTGATTTTTTACCATTGGACTGGATCAAAGCGTCAGTACACATACATATGTGTAACTATATATACTCCTACATACATATGCATACACATACGCATACATATACATATATATATACACATATACATATTCATACTTATTCGTCATTTTTCCATTCCCGGCGCCTCCCAGCCCCACAGGAAACAGCATCGTCATCCCCTGCGTCAGAGAAGTATCGCCAGGAAACATACATATAAAGGCCACATCCACTCACAATAATTGTCTAGTTGTTTTCAATTATAAAAGGAAAAAGATGAAACTTGTAGCTCAAGATTTCGTCAAATATGAAGTACACTCGGGGATATATTGCAGCGAAAAAGGGAAAATATATTCACAATAGCTATCTAGACATGTAAAATATCAAAAGACAAAACTCCTGATCCACTAATTGTCATACGTAAGGGAGAAAGTAATACAACAAACTCTTATACGTACAGGAAACCAAAGCATGCAGAGATATATGTTAAGTTCTATATCAAAGTTGACCACAATCAGAAATAAATGAGACATGTAGAATGTCACAAACTTATGAAGACAACATGGGAGGTTTGGGCTCAACTCTATAAAATGATTTCTTTGCTAACTTAAGGGATTTATCAGTGAAAGATCTAGGGTACTTTAACTTAGATCCAATAGAATATATCTTCTCAAACTCATCATCAATAAACTCTAGACTGCAAATACGTAATGCCCTAAGGAACATAGATTGAAATGATGATAATTTAACTCTGTCATGTTGAAATGAGTAATAATGGATATATGAGCACACATTGGTGTGTTTTCTGTATATGCTAAACTTAAATTTGTTTCCTTGTCTATGGATCATGCAATCTAAAAATGGTAACATACCATTATTTTCATTTTCTACAGTAAATTTGATGGAAGGTACTAAATTGTTAAGTAAGGGGAGAAATATTTGTAAATTGTCATTTGTTGGCCAAACACAAAGAACATCATCTACATACCTAAACCAAATTGCATTAGAAGGCAAGATATCCTTTAGTAATTTTGTTTCAAAAAATTCCATATAAAGATTACTTAGTACAGGTGAAAAAGGGTTACCCGTTGCCATACCAAATTTTTGAGCATAATAATCTCCATTATATTAAAATACACAGTCTTTTATACACAATTTTATCAGTTCAATGAAATTAGACTTTGAAACAGGTAAATGAATATCATCCAAGATATCAAACTAGATATGTGGATGTAACCAAGATGAGAAAAAAGGAGAGATAGGTAGTATGTTTGAGGAAAGGAACCTGGCTGTTTTGGCTCTGAGTGAAACGAAGCTAAAGGGTAAAGGGGAAGAGTGGTTTGGGAATGTCTTGGGAGTAAAGTCAGGGGTTAGTGAGAGGACAAGAGCAAGGGAAGGAGTAGCAATGCTCCTGAATCAGGAGTTGTGGGAGTATGTGATAGAATGTAAGAAAGTAAATTCTAGATTGATATTGGTAAAACTGAAAGTTGATGGAGAGAGATGGGTGATTATTGGTGCATATGCACCCGGGCATGAGAAGAAAGATCATGAGAGGCAAGTGTTTTGGGAGCAGCTGAATGAGTGTGTTAGTGGTTTTGATGCACAAGACCGGGTTATAGTGCTGGGTGATTTGAATGCAAAGGAGAGTAATGTGGCAGTTGAGGGAATGATTGGTATACATGGGGTGTTCAGTGTTGTAAATGGAAATGGTGAAGAGCTTGTAGATTTATGTGCTGAAAAAGGAGTGGTGATTGGGAATACCTGGTTTAAAAAGCGAGATATACATAAGTATACGTATGTAAGTAGGAGATATGGCCAGAGAGCGTCATTGGATTACGTGTTAATTGATAGACGCACGAAAGAGAGACTTTTGGATGTTAATGTGCTGAGAGGTGCAACTGGAGGGATGTCTGATCATTATCTTGTGGAGTCGAAGGTGAAGATTTGTGGGGGTTTTCAGAAAAGAAGAGAGAATGTTGGGGTGAAGAGAGTGGTGAGAGTAAGTGAGCTTGGGAAGGAGACTTGTGTGAGGAAGTACCAGGAGAGACTGAGTACAGAATGGAAAAAGGTGAGAACAAAAGAGGTAAGGGGAGTGGGGGAGGAATGGGATGTATTTAGGGAAGCAGTGATGGCTTGGGCAAAAGATGCTTGTGGCATGAGAAGAGTGGGCGGTGGGTTGATTAGAAGGGGTAGTGAGTGGTGGGATGAAGAAGTAAGATTATTAGTGAAAGAGAAGAGAGAGGCATTTGGACGATTTTTGCAGGGAAAAAATGCAAATGAGTGGGAGAGGTATAAAGGAAAGAGGCAGGAGGTCAAGAGAAAGGTGCAAGAGGTGAAAAAGAGGGCAAATGAGAGTTGGGGTGAGAGAGTATCATTAAATTTTAGGGAGAATAAAAAGATGTTCTGGAAGGAGGTAAATAGAGTGCGTAAGACAAGGGAGCAAATGGGAACTTCAGTGAAGGGGGCAAATGGGGAGGTGATAACAAGTAGAGGTGATGTGAAAAGGAGATGGAGTGAGTATTTTGAAGGTTTGTTGAATGTGTTTGATGATAGAGTGGCACATATAGGGTGTTTTGGTCGAGGTGGTGTGCAAAGTTAGAGGGCTAGGGAAAATGATTTGGTAAATAGAGAAGAGGTAGTAAAATCTTTACGGAAGATGAAAACCGGCAAGGCAGCAGGTTTGGATGGTATTGCAGTGGAATTTATTAAAAAAGGGGGTGACTGTATTGTTGACTGGTTGGTAAGGTTATTTAATGTATGAATGATTCATGGTGAGGTGCCTGAGGATTGGCGGAATGCTTGCATAGTGCCATTGTACAAAGGCAAAGGGGATAAGAGTGAGTGCTCAAATTACAGAGGTATAAGTTTGTTGAGTATTCCTGGTAAATTGTATGGGAGGGTATTGATTGAGAGGGTGAAGGCATGTACAGAGCATCAAATTAGGGAAGAGCAGTGTGGTTTCAGAAGAGGTAGAGGATGTGTGGATCAGGTGTTTGCTTTGAAGAATGTATGTGAGAAATACTTAGAAAAGCAAATGGATTTGTTTGTAGCATTTATGGATCTGGAGAAGGCATATGATAGAGTTGATAGAGATGCTCTGTGGAAGGTATTAAGAATATATGGTGTGGGAGGCAAGTTGTTAGAAGCAATGAAAAGATTTTATCGAGGATGTAAGGCATGTGTACGTGTAGGAAGAGAGGAAAGTGATCGGTTCTCAGTGAATGAAGGTTTGCGGCAGGGGTGTGTGATGTCTCCATGCTTGTTTAATTTGTTTATGGATGGGGTTGTTAGGGAGGTGAATGCAAGAGTTTTGGAAAGAGGGGCAAGTATGCAGTCTGTTGTGGATGAGAGAGCTTGGGAAGTGAGTCAGTTGTTGTTCGCTGATGATACAGCGCTGGTGGCTGATTCATGTAAGAAACTGCAGAAGCTGGTGACTGAGTTTGGTAAAGTGTGTGAAAAAAGAAAGTTAAGAGTGAATGTGAATAAGAGCAAGGTTATTAGTGTACAGTAGGGTTGAGGGTCAAGTCAATTGGGAGGTAAGTTTGAATGGAGAAAAACTGGAGGAAGTAAAGTGTTTTAGATATCTGGGAGTGGATCTGGCAGCAGATGGAACCATGGAAGCGGAAGTGAATCATAGGGTGAGGGAGGGGGCGAAAATTCTGGGAGCCTTGAAGAATGTGTGGAAGTCGAGAACATTATCTCGGAAAGCAAAAATGGGTATGTTTGAAGGAATAGTGGTTCCAGCAATGTTGTATAGTTGCGAGGCGTGGGCTATGGATAGAGTTGTGCGCAGGAGGGTGGATGTGCTGGAAATGAGATGTTTGAGGACAATGTGTGGTGTGAGGTGGTTTGATCGAGTAAGTAATGTAAGGGTAAGAGAGATGTGTGGTAATAAAAAGAGTGTGGTTGAGAGAGCAGAAGAGGGTGTTTTGAAATGCTTTGGTCACTTGGAGAGAATGAGTGAGGAAAGATTGACAAAGAGGATATATGTGTCAGAGGTGGAGGGAATGAGGAGAAGTGGGAGACCAAATTGGAGGTGGAAAGATGGAGTGAACAAGATTTTAAGCGATCGGGGCCTGAACATGCAGGAGGGTGAAAGGTGTGCAAGGAATAGAGTGAATTGGATCGATGTGGTATACCGGGTTCGACCTGCTGTCAATAGATTGAACCAGGGCATGTGAAGCGCCTGGGGTAAACCATGGAAAGTTGTGTGGGGCCTGGATATGGAAAGGGAGCTGTGGTTTCGGTGCATTATTACATGATAGCTAGAGACTGAGTGTGAACAAATGGGGCCTCTGTTGTCTTTTCCTAGCGTTACCTCGCACACTTGAGGGGGGAGGGGGTTGTTATATCATGTGTGACGAGGTGGCGATGGAAATGAATAAAGGCAGACAGTATGAATTATGTACATGTGTATATATGTATATGTCTGTGTGTGTATATATATGTATACGTTGAGATGTATAGGTATGTATATTTGCGTGTGTGGACGTGTATGTATATACATGAGTATGTGGGTGGGTTGGGCCATTCTTTCGTTTGTTTCCTTGCGCTACCTCGCCAACGCGGGAGACAGCGACAAACCAAAATAAATAAAAAAAAAATAAAAGAAAAAAAAATATATATATATATATATATATATATATATATATATATATATATATATATATATATATATATATATATATATATATATATATAAAACAATCACCACTGGAAAGAGAGAAAATAAAAACAGTGGGTACTTTCGTTATTACGTCCTCAGAGAGAGTGGGGAGCTACAAGTGTTGAAGTCCTTAAAAGCACAGAGGTAGCAGTGAGGTGGGGCATCATAATCCCCTTGAAGTGCAGGTGGGCACTTGGCACTTATTACGTGAATTGACATCTGACCTTCCTCTCCTTACATGGTGTGTGGACAGGGTTATTCTGGTGGATGCTTGTCAATAATCATTTTAGTTAACAGTTTGTCACATTTAGAATGACCAAAAGATGTATTCACATTATGATCAAATGTGCCAGAGATAAAGCATGATTCAATTATATTTGTTTCGCTGAAGCAATGTGATTTAGCTATGGTCTTAGTTACTTCCCAGTTGATATGGTGATCAAAGGCAGTTTTCTGCTGAAATAGATAGTAGATCTGTTGGGCTATCGTAACATCATACTAATGTTGTGAGATCCTAGTCTCGAAATCTTTCCCTGATTGTCCAGTATAAAATCAGTTATAGTCTTTACACGGGACTTTATAAGCAATATCTTTATTATTTGATGTGACCTGATCTCTCCTCTGCCATTCTCGACTACACACTGACCTGACCAAGGTTGGAGGGGGACGCCTTGTGTTTCAGAGGATGTGTTTGTGGGGGGCTTAGCCTGGGTAACAAAGTGTGTTCAACTATTCATTTTGGTTATCGTTTCTTGACAATTGTTTCATAGTGATTTGGTTGATAATAGGATATGCTTTAAATTACTTTGGGACAAATGAAAGTTCTTAGCATCAGAAATTATGACAGATTTAGTGACGTTACGGTCAGCATGATCAGGAGATGGGTACAATGTGACGGGGTTGTAAAAGTCTACATAGCGATCGTTTTTTATAACAATGTTTAGCGATCCCAGTTTTGTGGTCATCCCTGCGTACTGCATGACGATGCCAATAGCATCTCTAAGTTACTGCTTTACCAGTCTGAGCAATGTATATATCTTTACATGCCTTACATTTGACAGTGCAAACACTCCCAACTTTCGGATAATATGGTCAACTTTCATGGTGTTACTGATAGTGTTAATGTTCAGGAAAACATTAAGACTCACCGCGGTCTGGGTTACAACGAGGTCGGGAACAATAAGACTACAACAGAAATGAGATCCCCTCGATATGCAAGGAATCCTGCACCCCCACAGTCACTGGCCGGGAAACAAGATCAGACTCCAGAAATAACAGTCAGAGTGAGGCAGTAATGGAACTTCCAATTCCCTCTAACGACACTCATCAATACAAGCTTCGTTAAGGGAAAGGAACAGAACCTCTGGCTACAGTACTATGAGAGTTACAGTAAGTTTCATTATCCCAACAGGCACAGCTCTATCGTTTTCTGAAACAGACCAAAACCACTAAGCCCAAATGACTTGAAAGACGAGAGGGTTCACAAAGTACACTTAACTGGCTCAGTGCTACGTGTGTAAACGAGAAAACAAGGCTTGGTTCCTGATTACTTTTATGTTGCTGGTTCTGTATTCTCCGAGGAGACTCTGAAATTAGGTGAGTTGGTTTCTTGCGATATAAACCTCCTGACCTGTTACCTGCCCTTATCAAAGTCAGTAAAGCAGCTGTCTTTCATCCAATAGCCAGCAATAAGCTCTCGACTAGACTACATGACTACAATACGCGACTGACGTCTGTTAATGAATAACAGCAAAGTACTGGTCTAGCTGGTATCTGCCTATCAATAAAAGATAAACCCTTAGTAAGAACTGATACCCTGTTGAGAAGGGTCACATGCTTTTCACAAAGAGCATCAGGTCTTACCCACATTAAGCACCGCACAAGAGCAATTACACTGCAACTCTTCAGAAATATTGAATCACTGGAAGATAAACCAATTGCTTCTTAATTTCATAAATTAATCATCACATTCAGTATAGTTTTGGCTTCGTACTTCTACCAAGTTCCTAAATTTTGCTCTGTCGTAATCTGCAGTTAAATGATATAACTTCAATACAGTAGTCGTCACTATTGCTTAGTTCGGTAGTTGTGAGGAAAAAAAGTTAAGTAGAACGACCTTAATTTTTGACAGTATGAACAAATAATAGAAAACTTTTTATGGCAACCCCAAAAAGTTTCCTCTCCTCTTTGTCTTTTGATTTCTCTCTTTCTTTAATTCCATAATTCTAACAGTACTATTCTCAGATCACTCTCTTAAGTTACACAAATCAAGTTTAGAGCTATACACCACCTCCCTGACTACAAATCCATGCAAGACTGTATTTGCCACTTCAAACTTCCTCCAGCTGGGTTTAAGCTCTGTACCACAATCATAAGCCTGTCTTATCCAGCCATGTTCCCCAACATTTGTATTCTTTACTGATTTATTTTTCTTTCTTTTTAATGACAGACACAGCACGGGCAAGCAAGAGGTCCCAGTCAAGACTAACTCTAGTGCAAGAAAGAAGTTATGGAGAAAGAAAGTAGATATTAATCATGGCTTCGGAGATGTCTGTAGAACTGACTCTTAGAGGAAGAAAAGGTATGATAAGAGGGAGAGGCAAGAGAAGGAGGAGAATTCCACAACTTAGCTGTTCAAGGGGAAAAGGAGGTACAACAGCCAATCCTCGAGTGATAGGCTTAAAGCTTTTACTGATGGTTCGGTCGTAAACACCTTAACGATGAAACCACTCATTTCCCCCGATGGTTCCACATACATTTCCTCGAATAGATCAAAGCGCCATATCATTTATCATTAGATGACATACGAGCCTCTCCTCGAAAGAAAACTCTCCTACAAGCCCCTTGTTTGTGATGGAGACACACCTCTTCTCAACCAGTTCTGGCCTAGCGTGACGTATGCTTGTCACACAAAGAGACAAACAGTCATAAATCCTACACCACAACCCATCTTGTCAACACTTCTTGCAACAGATTCTTGTGACGTTAAGAGTAGACCGATGGTCACTCTGTCCCCGGAAATAGTGTGGCAAAGAAATGGTGCCACACACAGCCAGCATGTCATACTGACTGCAAACAAAAGGTAGATAATTCAGAACAAATTTTTTTTAAGTTATGAATTGTCGGATTGAGGACTACACTTCATATAGATACAAAGCAATTTCAACTTTTTTATATCAAGTAAAGCCAATAACATGGCATTTGTAATAAGAACTCTCAGTCTAGTCTCCTCATTACAATGATAGGTCTTCGTTCTTGTAATGCTACGCTGATAGACAGTTCTGTGCAAAACAAGCGTACATCAAATACTAATTATCACTTTTACGTATTCTTACAAAAAAAGAATGGATGAATTCATTTCGTACTTCATACTTCGCTATGATAACAGTGATCTAGAATAAGAATATGATTAGATTTTTCGTTTTACATTTATTGACTTGCCATGAAGTCGTGGCACCTTTAGAAGATGCCCTTAAAGCAGTGTATATTGAATTAGTTTGTGAAGGAATGACCGATTATGATCCAACAGGTGAACAACAAGTAGGAGTTATACAGATATGCTGTCTAGAAAATATCTATCGGAATAAATTTTCACATCTTTCTCCTCTTCTACCATACACAAGAGATCAAAATTACGGTGCGACTGGAACAATTAGAGATAACAGGTGGCAAAGATATCCAGCGAAATTGACTGGACTAATGAAGGAAGGGAAATAAAGACACATCAGCCTCTGCGATACAGATCAGCAAATGATATCTTTATGCATTGGTGGCTGGATGGATAAGATTCAGTTGACACAATTGTTTTGACAATTTTACAGTGCAGAGGTCTTAATTAGCAGAGGCAATAGTAGAGAGGTCGTACTTAGTTGAGGTAGTGGTGTGGGGTCGTAGTTCGTTGAGGTAACAGTTCAGAGGTCTTGGTTAGTTGAGATAACAGTGCAGAGGTCCTGGTGGGCTATGATAACAATGATAAGGTCGTAGTCAGTTAAGGCAATAGTTAGTTGAGGTAACGGTGTAGAGGTCGTGATTAGTTGGGATAACAGTGCAGAGGTCGTAGTTGGTTGGGGTAATAGAGCAAAGATCGTGGTTAGTTATGATAACAGTGCGGATGTCGTAGTTAATTGAGGTAACAGTGCAGAGGTCGTGGATAGCAGAGGTAACAGAGCAGAGGTCGAGGATAGCAGAGGTAACAAAGCAGAGGTAGTTGTTAGTTGAGGTAACAAAGAGATTCTAGTCAGTTAATGGAACAGCAAGGAGGTCATGGTTAGTTATGATGAGAGTGCAGGGGTCGTAGTTAGTGGAAGTAACAGTGCAGACAGAGGTCGTGTTTAGTGATCGTAACAGTGCAGAGGTCGTGTTTAGTTGTCGTAACAGTGCAGAGGTCGTGTTTAGTTATCGTAACAGTGCAGAGGTCGTATTAGTTGATGTAACAGTGCAGAGGTCGTGGTTACTTATTATAACAGTGCGGAGGTCGTAACGAGTTGCTGTAACATTGCAGAGGTTGTGGTTAGTTGATATATCAGTGCAGAGGCCAGTGTGGAGTTCGTAGCTACTTGCAGTAACAACACAGAGGTTTTACTTACTTGGGATAACAATGCAGATGTCGTAGTTAGCTGAGGTAACAGTGCGGAGGTCATGGTTAGTTATGATAACAGTGCGGAGGTCGTTGCTAGTTGCGATAACAGTGCAAAGGTCGTTGTTAGTTGAGTTAACAGTGTAGAGGTCGTGGTTAGCTATAATAACACTGCAGGAGTCGTAGCTAGTTGCAGTAACAGTGGAGAGGTCTTGGTTAGTTGAGAAAAGAGTGCAGAGGTCCTAGTTAGATGAGGTATCATTGCAAAGGTAGCGGTTAGTTATGACAACAGTACAGAGGTCGTAGTTAGTTGAGGTAACAGTGGAGAGGCCGTGGTTAGCTATGATAAAAGTGCAGTGGTCGTGGTCAGTTTAGGTAACAAAGCAGAGGTCGTAGCTAGATGAGGTAGGAATGCAGAAGTCGCAGTTTGCTGAAGTAAGTTCACCTTGCGAAGGTCGTTATTAGTAAAAGTGACAGTGCACAGGACGTAGTTAGTTGAGATAAGACAGCAAAAGCTGTATTTAGTTGAGATAAGAAAAGCAGAGGTCGTAGTTAGTTGAGGAAGCAGTGTACTGGTCGTGGTAAGTTAACAGAACGGAGGTTGTGGCTCCTTCATAACACAACTAGAGCGAACCAAATGCTAGAACACACCTATTACGACGTGGTACTCCATTGAAAGGGACCAGATAGAACTTCTCTGCTCTTTAGCAGACACGAGGGAGTTCTTGATGATATTTGCTGCGATGGATTACATCCTCATCACATCGAACTGTGCCAAAATCCTCCATTCATCCAATGTAGCAGATATGAGGTGGGACTTTGCCTATAATGTAACCTTACTCTTAATAGAAATAAGTTGAATAAGCAAGTAATCGTTTGGCTTTCAACCAAATATATTCATTTGTTCGTTTGTGATTCGAATGTTCGTTGATGCTTAGATGGGATTTTATCTACATTTCCTAATTATCAATTCTTAACACAGCATGTTCTTGTCAACAAGATCAGCTCTTATTTCTGTTTGTGATATATATTGTAAATTCGTGTAAGGTGTGAATAAAGAGTTATTTCCTTCAACATACCTACGCTCTTCTCTCATGAACAGTGCACACACAGTTCTAATGAAATAGATCATTATATATCAGTTTGCATGTGCTTAAAATTGTAGTTGCTCAAAAAGTCATGTTTTATAAATGAAAAAATATCTGGTTGATAACGAAACAAATGAGTAATGAAACGAAACATGAAATTTTTAGCTAAAGTGATTTTTCAAAATCTACTCCAGTACAAAGTATACTTTGTGATTTGACTCAGCAAACAAAAGTGAACTTATCTACAGGAAAACCAATAGCTATTTTATCTATACAGAATTATATAGATATTGAGCCATTAGTTCTCACAACTTAAGGAAGTTGAAGCCAAGGTTCGAGAAAAGCCAGGCGTTCGGACATATGACAGTTCAAGAGCATGGTAATCACTCATGACGGTGGATCGCGCACCCTCCCCACAGTCTCACATACAGAACAAATGAGCATAATCTTAGAATATGACTAAAACCATTTTCATGGTACGTTATGTTGTTAGGCTTATGATATTTACATAATCATTATTCTATAAACAACCTCACAAAGCATCATCTGTCTGTTTGCCTGGCCTATTTGTAAACTTTGGCTTCGACTGCTTTCTAGCCTTGACAGGTGTGTGTGTGTGTGTGTGTGTGTGTGTGTGTGTGTGTGTGTGTGTGTGTGTTTTAAGAGACTATGGATTGTGGCTGTATCAAGTAGCTGTTTGGGAGAATGGTGATTGAGAGGGTGTTGACATGTACAGAGCATTAGACTAAAAGGGTGAGGGATGGAACAATATAGTTTCAGGAGTGGTAGGGGATGTGTGGATCGAGTGTTTGCTTTGAATAATGTGTGTGAGAAATTCATTGAGAAACAGAAGAATTCTTGTATTACATTTATAAGTCTGTAGAAAGCATATCATAAGGTTGATAGAGATGCTTTGTGGAAAGTGTTATGAATTTCTGTTATGAGAGGAAGGCTAACAGAAGCAGTGTAGAGTTTTGTCAAAAAGTAAGGCGGGTGCGCGAGTTGGCACAGAGACTTGTGAGTGTTCCAGGGAAATGAGGTATACGGCAGGAGTGTGTGATGTCACCATGGCTGTTTAATCTTTTTATGAGTGGGGTGGTGAAGGAGATAAATGCAAGGGTCTTGGAGAAAAGGTCAGGTATGCATTCTGTTGAGAGTTCGGTGTTTGCTGATGACACAGCACTGGTGACAGATTCAAGTAACAAACTCCAGAAGCTGGTGTCTGAGTTTGGGACATTTGTGTGGAAGGAGAAAGTTGAGAATGAATGTGAATAAGAACAAGGTTGTTAGGTTTAAGAGCGCAAAGAGAGAGTTTAGTTGGGGTATGAAGTCGAATGGAGAAATTTCAGAGGATATAAAGTGATATAGATACTTGGGAGTAACGTGGCAGAAAATGGGACTATGAGAGCTGGGATGAATCATAGGGTGGGTGAGGGACCAAAGGTTCCGGGAGCACTGAGAAATGAGTAGAACGAGAGATCTTTATCTGGCAAGGCAAAGGTGAGTATGTTTAAATGTGTTGTAAGAATTCGATTCGTGGCGGTATTCTTGAGAAAGAGAGGCATGACCTAGATGGTGATAGCCTATAGCTGATCTTATGCAGGTTATGTATAGTGTTCGGGCAAGAGGGATGGTGAATGCACTTGTGTTTGTGTACAAGGACAGAGAAGTGGAGGAGCCTTATATGGAGAGATTCAGTGATGTCCTTCACGTAGTATAACAACAGGTGGAACCACAAGGCAGCAGTACTGGGTGGCAGACACATATGATGATCCTCGGATATGGGAGGAGAGGATATGACTTTTTTCTGGAGATAAGAAATCCACTGTCCAGGGATGAAGTGTGAAAAGACGATAGTTGTTCTTGTAGTCGACTGGGGTCCGCTACCTGGACGCAAATATCGTCCGCATAACTAACTGCTCTCTCTCCGAGACGAATGCCCAGTGGTTGTAGGAGACTATGTATCAGGACATTGAATAGGAAGGTACTCAACACTCCTCCCTGTGGCGCCCCAAAGCGGATCCGGCGTGAGCAGCTTATCACTCCCTTGAAGTACACTTGGAGTGATTTTCGTGGGGATAGCTGCGGGTCCATCCCTTAACCTCAAAGGGCAAGTGCCTCAGGTGTAAAATTCTTGTTAACCATGTCAGAAGCACTAAACTAAGGTCGATAAATGCTGTCCAGGAAGCCGGAAGCCATGCTAATGGATTTCTGTAAAGTCAATTTCCCATTGAATAAAGTAGCAGGTTGAGTAGGATCCTCTCCATCACCTTGCAAAAGCAAGAAGTGAGGGAGATGGACCAGTATACTTCGTCCAATGGGGCTTGAAAACAGGGACAATGATGCTCCTCTTCCAGGCCTCAAGCAAAGATTCCTCCTGTAAGCACAGGTTGTAAAGTCGACGAAGGAGGCTTCCTGGAACCTTCATAATGAGGCTCAGTGTAGAGTAAGTGATGCCATCTTCACCAGGGGAGGTGACTTTATCCCTGAGAAGAGCTTGAGGGAGTTCCTCATCGTTGATCGGTAACGGGTCATCATCTTCCCATGTTTTAGCTTCCTCGATACGACACTGACGTTGATCCTCATTTCATGCTGGTTCAAGTCGTACTTGAGGTGGTAGAGACTGTAGTTGTGACCATGAACACCATTTCACTACTATTTTCAGTAGAGAATGGCGTAGTGGTGACTTTTTTGCGATGTGGTTGATGTGTTCTCACGTAAGAGTAGGAGCAGTCTGCCGACTGATGGAGGTGGTGAAAATATTCTTGATTCCGCCAGACACAGGAGTACATATCGATTAGGTTGTCAGCTGCGACACGATAAGTTCTAAAATTTTCACTTGAAGAATCGATCTCGTCTTTAGGTTTTAGAAGCATAATCGGCCAGACCTTGGTGGCTGATGATTTTGTATTGATGCACCCAATCATGTGGATGACCTGCTCTACTTTTAGGAATATGGTCAATGTAGTGCACTTTTTTCGTGATATGAACCTCCAGTTGTTCCCAGCACACCAGAGGTGAGTAAACTGGGGTATTCTTGCCGATCATCATCCTGACTTTTTTGTGCCTACTTGGATCAGGCTGGCCGACCATATGTTTATTACATAGTTCTCAAACTGTTGAAACATTTGTATGTGCAGATCTGTAAGACAGGAAACGAGCGTGTGGTGAATATCTTGGTCACGTGTCCTCAGGGATGCAGATATTACTCTAGAGGTGAGATGTGAGGCTCTTTTGGGGCTGAGTCGCAAGACTGCCCTGAAGCCGCAAAGCAGATGTTTTAGGGCTGTTGTGCTAGATTATTCTGTAAAGGAGGTGCAGGGTTCGTCTGGGGTTGATGTTAAGACGTTTTGGGAATGGGCAGCAGAGTTGCTGTGATAAGTGATGACACAGTCGACAAAGGTCTTGTGGTAGGATCGGGCGACGAGTGGACGAGTTCAGGCGTGTCGACAGGTATAGAAGTCATGCTGGCCTTTAAACCATTCACATTCTCCATGACAGAGCAGTACCAAGACCAGAGCCCCATATCCACAGTCAAACCTCAAAGTCCTTTTTGTGGTTTTCCCTGACTGTTTCATATGTAATTGTTCAGCCTACCGACAGTATGTTGTTCAAATTCGCTCTGTCTTTTGCTAGTTTCACCCTTCTGCATGTCGTCAAGCCCAGCTTACACAAAACAATTATTACTCCATCATTCAGCCTCCAGTTTAGTCTCTCCCTTCTCCTGCTCCTCCACTTATGACACGTATATTCTTTCAATAAGCCTCTCGTCACTCATTCTGTCAATGTTTCCGAACCATTTCAAAATATCCTCTCAAGGTTTTCCAGCCGTACTTTTCTTACTACAGTGGATACATACTTGCAGTTATATAGGAGTAGAAAGGATTGTGGGCTTCCGTAATGAAGTTGGCGTAATTCTTTTTTTCAACTAATTTCAACGTCGACTACGCGCATCAGTTTAGCATAGGGATACTGGACATCCACTGTCCTAAGTGACGCATTGCAGTTCACGTCTGTTGATAGAATCTAGTTTTGTACGTCTTGACATTTAGCCTCAGGTATTAGGTCGTTGTGATAGCGGAACACTAGAGAAGCGATGCGTGTGTTTCGATCGATAGATAACATTGATTTGGTGGGGAAAGGAGGTACTAGTAAGCCAGATCGGTAAAGTATAACGTCTAATGCCCTGAGTAAAGGTTGTTCGTCTACTTAAATCGTCTCTGATCCGACGTCAACTTTTGCCCGGAAAACCGCAGATCAGTAAAAGAAGGTAACAATAAGAAATGACCTCTCTAGTGACGTAGTTTATTTTCCCGGCCAGAGTGTACTACCAAACTACCACTTGTCACGTCGCTACCAGAGTTAAAGTCATCAAACAACCTCTTGTGGTGCGACGGACTTCGTCCTCATCAAAAGAGTTAAACTGTCCTGTACTCAAGGTGTCTTTCGTTCCATTTCAAATCTGTGCACCACATCTCTTCTCTGTGGTACGTGGTCCCATGAACACTATACATATCCTGTTCTTCCTGCACGGATCCTTAAGAATACTGTCCAGCAGCATCAGAAGGGACAGTTCAAATGAGTCACGGAGTTATCCTGACGTTCTCTCTGCTTCTGAATCGAAACTCGGAAATGCAAATCGATATTTGCCGTTGGCCTATGTGGCAAAGAGATCTACCCGAGGATTCGCACCTAATGACACGATTCATGTCAAAGCAATGGATTTCAGTCATCATCAAGTCATCTTAGCGTTTGACCTTGACATGCGTCTGCCTAGACGCTGCAAAACTGCACGAAGGAAATACGTGCGAATAAACATTTCCATCGCTGCTGCAAAAGTATGAATATGTTCTTTGTTTTCAAAATATGAAGAGAATGTTACGGACCTTATTCATGATGTACTGCACAGGCGTGGCGTTAGTTCATCAAGTACTGAATCCTTCGACCCTGTTTGAATCGCTCAGAAAGAGGAAATAGAAAACAGTTTTTTTTTCTGTTGGCTTTCTGATAACTCTGAGCTTGTCTCCGCTCCTACTTCTCTCTAGGTTGGGTTCCATGAAGACTGGAAGTAAACTCTTGAAGTACGAAAGGATCGGAGGATTGATGGCTACATTCTCACGTCTGTCCAAACCATCAATGGGTCTCTAGATTTTCATTAATGGAAAATCATTCATAAGTTTCACGAATCTCTAATGGAAATGTATTTACTCCTCTCTTTATCATAACGAGTAGAACCTTTTTATCTGTACTTACACTATTGGGCTATGACTTGATTCAAACGTTTTGTCCATCTCTGAAAACTTATTTTTTCCATGAAACATTCCAAATGACAACGCAGTACCATAATCCTGAACGTTCAGTGCGATGGTTACTCATTATCATTTTTATATGTAAACTTTGAATAAAAGTTCAGTATTTTGTTACTTATCAGCAACAGTGTACCTTTGTAACTTGCTCGAGTGGATCCAGGTTCTTCTTTTTTGTTAGTTTCAAAGCTGATATCAACGTACCGGATTTCATCTTCGGCAAGGCTTTCACAACCTCTTCTCTTTTCACGACACCACTTTCCTCGACTCTCGCTTCGCATACCACCCCGACCTAAACAACCTACATCTGTCACTCTATCATCAAACACATCTAACAATCCTTCAAAATACTCACTTCATCATCTGTTATCACTTTCTCTTTTGCTCCCTCCACCGACGTTCTCATTTGTTCTCTTGTCTTTCGCACATTATTTACCTCTTTCCAATTCATGTTTTCATTTTCCTTAAAGTTTAGTGATACTCTGCCATCCCAACTCTCATTTGCCTTCTTTTCCAACCGCTTCACTTTCGTCTTGACCCCCTGCCGAGAAGAAAGAGATTCTTTTTCCCATATTTCCCTGTCGAACATGGGCATGCTTCAGATGCATACATCGGTAAAAGATTGTGTTGAAACAGCTTACACGAACGCTGAAGGCTGTCCCTTTTTTCCAGTCAACAGAGCATGTGTCAGATGGAGGGAAAGCGTTTGAACAACTACAGCAGCCACGGAATGTATATTAGAATAAGGATCCTCGATTGCACTTGCCTCTGTATAGCCAGCCATACAAAATTGTTGGAATTAAAACTTTTTTTAATTCTGGCAAAAAAAATCAAGATTCCGGTTTTCCTTCCAAGCGGTATCAGGAGACTTACGGACTCTTATCAACAAACTACGATACGTTAGAATGTTCCTCGCTTCTTAACCGAGATATCCTAACACGAGACGTATCAAATCTTGCTAATAACGTGAACTCGTGTCTGGATATGACACTACACCTGTTGGTCGAGTGAGGTTTCGTACGGACGAGTCTCATGGCGATTTGCAAAGTTTCCCCACAGGTAGGCACTCTTTTTGGACTCTTTTACTTTTGTTGATCTTCGGTTCGCTAGTCGTAACGGGACTATAAGCCTCGGGTTCGGTCATCGCCTCTACCAACGACAGAGGTTTAGAAAACGGAATTACACCATTAGCAACTGGGGTTCAGTGTGCTGAAGGCAATGAAAGCTTTGCCTGAGGCTCTATGAAGGAACAGTCCCCTGCGGTATCACGATAATTACCGCCAGGTAGACACCATTCGTCTTGTCTGCCCCGGCGCATCATCGGTATAATGTTCGAGACACAGGGTCTGTCTTCGGCGCCCCCCAGTCCGATGACACGGAGTATGTAGATGATCTCGACTTCATAAAAATCTGAGTAGAACACCTGTAGCCTATGGAGTTCTGAATACTGAGGATATTCATTGAATCATGCGATACCCTTCCTCACCAACCCATCCATAAACAGATTTAAAAGCTATGGTGATGCCCCAGTCAGGTTCTATAAAAAGTCAAATCCATGATGTATTGCAAGGATTCCACCTGCTTAGATATCTTCAGAAGCCATCGAACCTTAGGCCTCGCGTATGTCTCTGACGTCCTTAGCTATGATACAGGGTTACGATCTAATCTCACGTTACATGATGTGGTTAGTAAGGCACAAGTTGATCAGTCCGACGTATCCTGTGTTGTTAACACTGAAACGCCATTTGTATACAGACATAATTCTTCGAGCTATATTATACAGCTCAGACACTTGGCTTACCACCAGTCCAAAGAAATTAGAAAAAACAATGATTTGTTGACGTGTCTCTTGGATGTTGAAAAGTGCCACCAGGACGAATTTTTGGTTCTTCGAATCAGGAGTTTTACCTATGCAGTTAAACACAGACAAAGGACGTAAACGATTCCTGGATTTAAGGTCACAAATTCCCCTGGTGCATTGGTAAGCGTTCTTGACCGTTGCGCTTTCACGTGCCGCCCGGGGTCGAGCGCAGATTCGAATCCTGGTTGTGGTAGTCGACCCACGGTCAGACCAGTTGTTCATCCACCAATAGGTCGATAAAATGGCTACCTGGCTCTGGTTAGTATGATTATATATATATATATTTTTTTTCTGCTTTGTCGCTGTCTCCCGCGTTTGCGAGGTAGCGCAAGGAAACAGACGAAAGAAATGGCC
>NC_092241.1:2323294-2450794 GCF_036320965.1 Panulirus ornatus | reverse complement strand
CTGGGCATGAGAAGAAAGATCATGAGAGGCAAGTGTTTTGGGAGCGGCTGAATGAGTGTGTTAGTGGTTTTGATGCACGAGACCGGGTTATAGTGTTGGGTGATTTGAATGCAAAGGTGAGTAATGTGGCAGTTGAGGGAATAATTGGTATACATGGGGTGTTCAGTGTTGTAAATGGAAATGGTGAAGAGCTTGTAGATTTATGTGCTAAAAAAGGACTGATGATTGGGAATACCTGGTTTAAAAAGCGAGATATACATAAGTATACTTATGTAAGTAGGAGAGATGGCCAGAGAGCGTTATTGGATTACGTGTTAATTGACAGGCGCGCGAAAGAGAGACTTTTGGATGTTAATGTGCTGAGAGGTGCAACTGGAGGGATGTCTGATCATTATCTTGTGGAGGCTAAGGTGAAGATTTGTATGGGTTTTCAGAAAAGAAGAGTGAATGTTGGGGTGAAGAGGGTGGTGAGAGTAAGTGAGCTTGGGAAGGAGACTTGTGTGAGGAATTACCAGGAGAGACTGAGTACAGAATGGAAAAAGGTGAGAACAATGGAAGTAAGGGGAGTGGGGGAGGAATGGGATGTATTTAGGGAATCAGTGATGGATTGCGCAAAAGATGCTTGTGGCATGAGAAGAGTGGGCGGTGGGTTGATTAGAAAGGGTAGTGAGTGGTGGGATGAAGAAGTAAGAGTATTAGTGAAAGAGAAGAGAGAGGCATTTGGACGATTTTTGCAGGGAAAAAATGAAATTGAGTGGGAGACGTATAAAAGAAAGAGACAGGAGGTCAAGAGAAAGGTGCAAGAGGTGAAAAAAAGGGCAAATGAGAGTTGGGGTGAGAGAGTATCATTAAATTTTAAGGGAGAATAAAAAGATGTTCTGGAAGGAGGTAAATAAAGTGCATAAGACAAGAGAGCACATGGGAACTTCAGTGAAGGGCGCAAATGGGGAGGTGATAACAAGTAGTGGTGATGTGAGAAGGAGATGGAGTGAGTATTTTGAAGGTTTGTTGAATGTGTTTGATGATAGAGTGGCAGATATAGGGTGTTTTGGTCGAGGTGGTGTGCAAAGTGCGAGGGTTAGGGAAAATGAGTTGGTAAACAGAGAAGAGGTAGTAAAAGCTTTGCGGAAGATGAAAGCCGGCAAGGCAGCAGGTTTGGATGGTATTGCAGTGGAATTTATTAAAAAAGGGGGTGACTGTATTGTTGACTGGTTGGTAAGGTTATTTAATGTATGTATGACTCATGGTGAGGTGCCTGAGGATTGGCGGAATGCGTGCATAGTGCCATTGTACAAAGGCAAAGGGGATAAGAGTGAGTGCTCAAATTACAGAGCTATAAGTTTGTTGAGTATTCCTGGTAAATTATATGGGAGGGTATTGATTGAGAGGGTGAAGGCATGTACAGAGCATCAGATTGGGGAAGAGCAGTGTGGTTTCAGAAGTGGTAGAGGATGTGTGGATCAGGTGTTTGCTTTGAAGAATGTATGTGAGAAATACTTAGAAAAGCAAATGGATTTGTATGTAGCATTTATGGATCTGGAGAAGGCATATGATAGAGTTGATAGAGATGCGCTCTGGAAGGTACTAAGAATATATGGTGTGGGAGGCAAGTTGTTAGAAGCAGTGAAAAGTTTTTATCGAGGATGTAAGGCATGTGTACGTGTAGGAAGAGAGGAAAGTGATTGGTTCTCAGTGAATGTAGGTTTGCGGCAGGGGTGTGTGATGTCTCCATGGTTGTTTAATTTGTTTATGCATGGGGTTGTTAGGGAGGTAAATGCAAGAGTTTTGGAAAGAGGGGCAAGTATGAAGTCTGTTGGGGATGAGAGAGCTTGGGAAGTGAGTCAGTTGTTGTTCGCTGATGATACAGCGCTGGTGGCTGATTCATGTGAGAAACTGCAGAAGCTGGTGACTGAGTTTGGTAAAGTGTGTGAAAGAAGAAAGTTAAGAGTAAATGTGAATAAGAGCAAGGTTATTAGGTACAGTAGGGTTGAGGGTCAATTCAATTGGGAGGTGAGTTTGAATGGAGAAAAACTGGAGGAAGTGAAGTGTTTTAGATATCTGGGAGTGGATCTGGCAGCGGATGGAACCATGGAAGCGGAAGTGGATCATAGGGTGGGGGAGTGGGCGAAAATTCTGGGAGCCTTGAAGAATGTGTGGAAGTCGAGAACATTATCTCGGAAAGCAAAAATGGGTATGTTTGAAGGAATATTGGTTCCAACAATGTTGTATGGTTGCGAGGCGTGGACTATGGATAGAGTTGTGCGCAGGAGGATGGATGTGCTGGAAATGAGATGTTTGAGGACAATATGTGGTGTGAGGTGGTTTGATCGAGTAAGAAACGTAAGGGTAAGAGAGATGTGTGGAAATAAAAAGAGTGTGGTTGAGAGAGCAGAAGAGGGTGTTTTGAAATGGTTTGGTCACATGGAGAGAATGAGTGAGGAAAGATTGACCAAGAGGATATATGTGTCGGAGGTGGAGGGAACGAGGAGAAGAGGGAGACCAAATTGGAGGTGGAAAGATGGAGTGAAAAAGATTTTGAGTGATCGGGGCCTGAACATGCAGGAGGGTGAAAGGAGGGCAAAGAATAGAGTGAATTGGAGCGATGTGGTATACCGGGGTTGACGTGCTGTCGGTGGATTGAATCAAGGCATGTGTATGGGGATGGGTTGGGCCATTTCTTTCGTCTGTTTCCTTGCGCTACCTCGCAAACGCGGGAGACAGCGACAAAGCAAAAAAAAAAAAAAAAAAAATGATTCATGGTTAGGTGCCTGAGGATTGGCGAAATTCTTGCATAGTGCCATTGTACAAAGGCAAAGGGGATAAGAGTGAGTGCTCAAATTACAGAGCTATAAGTTTGTTAAGTATTCCTGGTAAATTATATGGGAGGGTTTTGACTGAGAGCGTGAAGGCATGTACAGAGCATCAGATTGGGGAAGAGCAGTGTGGTTTCAGAATTGGTAGAGGATGTGTAGATCAGGTGTTTGCTTTGAAGAATGTATGTGAGAAATACTTAGAAAAGCAAATGGATTTGTATGTAGCATTTATGGATCTGGAGAAGGCATATGATAGAGTTGATAGAGATGCTCTGTGGAAGGTATTAAGAATATATGGTGTGGGAGGCAAGTTGTTAGAAGCAGTGAAAAGTTTTTATCGAGGATGTAAGGCATGTGTACGTGTAGGAAGAGAGGAAAGTGATTGGTTCTCAGTGAATGTAGGTTTACGGCAGGGGTGTGTGATGTCTCCATGGTTGTTTAATTTGTTTATGGATGGGGTTGTTAGAGAGGTGAATGCAAGAGTTTTGGAAGGAGGGGCAAGTATGCAGTGTGTTGTGGATGAGAGAGCTTGGGAAGTGAGTCAGTTGTTGTTCGATGATGATACAGCGCTGGTGGCTGATTCATGTGAGAAACTGCAGAAGCTGGTGACTGAGTTTGGTAAAGTGTGTGAAAGAAGAAAGTTGAGAGTAAAGGTGAATAAGAGCAAGGTTATTAGGTACAGTAGGAGTGAGGGTCAGGTTAGTTGGGAGGTAAGTTTGAATGGAGAGAAACTGGAGGAAGTAAAGTGTTTTAGATATCTGGGAGTGGATCTGGCAGCGGATGGAACCATGGAAGCGGAAGTGAATCATAGGGTGGGGGAGGGGGCGAAAATTCTGGGAGCCTTCAAGAACGTTTGGAAGTGGAGAACATTATCCCGGAAAGCAAAAATGGGTATGTTTGAAGGAATAGTGGTTCCAACAATGTTGTATGGTTGCGAGGTGTGGGCTATGGATAGAGTTGTGCGCAGGAGGGTGGATGTGCTGGAAATGAGATGTTTGTGGACAATATGTGGTGTGAGGTGGTTTGATCGAGTAAGTAATGTAAGGGTAAGAGAGATGTGTGGAAATAAAAAGAGTGTGGTTGAGAGAGCAGACGAGGGTGTTTTGAAATGGTTTGGTCACATGGAGAGAATGAGTGAGGAAAGATTGACCAAGAGGATATATGTGTCGGAGGTGGAGGGAATGAGGAGAAGTGGGAGACCAAATTGGACGGGGAAAGATGGAGTGAAAAAGATTTTGAGTGATCGGGGCCTGAACATGCAGGAGGGTGAAAGGGGGGCATGGAATGGAGTGAATTGAATCGATGTTGTTTACCGGGGTTGACGTGCTGTCGGTGGATTGAATCAGGGCATGTGAAGCGTCTTGGGTAAACCATGGAAAGTTGTGTGGGTCCTGGATGTGGAAAGGGAGCTGTGGTTTCGGGCATTATTGCATGACAGCTAGAGACTGAATGTGAACGAATGGGGCCTTTGTTGTCTTTTCCTAGCGCTACCTCGCACACATGAGGGGGGACGGGGCATGTTATTCTATGTGTGGCGAGGTGGCGATGGGAATAGATAAAGGCAGATAGTATGAATTATGTACATGTGTATATATGTATATGTCTGTGTGTATATATATATATATATATATATATATATATATATATATATATATATATATATATATATATATATATATATATATATATATATATATGTACATTGAGATGTATAGGTATGTATATTTGCGTGTGTGGACGTGTATGTATATACATGTGTATGTGGGTGGGTTTGGCCATTCTTTCGTCTGTCTCCTTGCGCTACCTCGCGAACGCGGGAGACAGCGACAAAGCAAAGTAGATAAGTATGTATATACATGTGTATGTGGGTATGTTTGGCCATTCTTTCGTCTGTTTCCTTGCGCTACCTCGCGAACGCGGGAGACAGCGACAAAGCAAAATAGATAAGTATGAATATATATATATATATATATATATATATATATATATATATATATATATATATATATATATATATATATATATTTTTAGTCGCCTTCTACGACACGCAGGGAATACGTGGGAAGTATTCTTAATCCCCTATCCCCAGGGATATATATATATATATATATATATATATATATATATATATATATATATATATATATATATATATATATATATATATATATATATATATACACCTATATACCGTTAATGAGATGGCATTGATTAGGGTTTCAGTTGTCCCTGGCGTTTCAGCCACGAAAATAAAGATGGAGAATAACCTGTGCATTTGGTATGTGGTTTGTGTAAACGAACATATGCACCAGGATACAGACTTCAGGAGAGGGCAACATGATTATGATATCAGGCCGCTGGATAGTATGGTAGACTTGATAAGAAATAAACCAACATATGCATCCAAATACGAAACATATAAAACTGAAGTAAACCCAAGGCTGAGGTTTACTCCAGCAGGCATTTCGTTCAAGGTTACACGAAAAGATCGCACACAGGGTTGCGACTTACGTCACATGATCTGAAAATGAAAACGGGAAGGTGGAGTCGGGCGCTAAGTACAGTAGTTGATGGCTGTAATATAGATACGTTTAAGCCTAAACCTGATAGAAATTGCGCTTCAAATTCACGACTTACATCATTTTCACCTTTAACACACGATAAGTTCACAGGTCTTCCTCTTTGGAAAATCTGCATATCTCACTACTCCTGCTACGTTAATACAGAAGTTTCTCTTCTCTTCCACTATTACTAACAGCCTCATTAGCACCCAGGGATCTGAAGCTGTTTGAATTCAGTTGCATTTAGTTACAGTAAAGCTACGCTACTGCAATCTAAGCCAAGTTCAAAATGAATTCCATGTAGTGATAAAATGTTTCATTTTTGTTGTTTGGCGCACAGAGTTTTGAATCATTCCGTTTCAGTAATTTAGCTCAATTATCGAGTAACACCAATAACGTCAATAAAATATGCAAATATGTTGATCAAGTGTTAAATGTAAACTCAAAAGCACTGGTACCTCCCTCCATCCCAGGGATCTCCTCACTTTAGGAGCAAGGAATCACCACGGGACTTAGGACCTCCTGTTCTCCTCCTCGTGTCAAGCCTCAGCCTCCTCTGTCCATTCCATTAGAGAGGTAAACCTCCCGACCGACAGAAGCAGTGTTCGAACCTCTTACGAAACATCTCAGCTCTGTCTACTGCCTCATGGATGAATAACAAAACCTCCAGACCACACAATATTTCCTCTATGAAATACTTATAAAACACGTCAGATATACAGTCAACAAGAGTAAAAGTCTGTTTTTCTAAAGGTTGAGTCGTGGTTTGGTTTCTTAACTTCCAAGCGATAGTTGGAGGGATTCTCAATAACCATATCAGAACCCATTACGATAAGCATAATGACCCATTTGCCGAACTCTTACGAAACTATTTTCTAATGGTTTTCTGAAAACCGGTGACTCTAGAGTTTGTTTGCCTTTTCTCACAAGATAGTTTTCTCAATAACAAGTCGAGGCAAATGTTAGTCGTCCTGTGTGGAGTTTGCGGAGAAACGAGAGGCGAAGGAATCACCATCTCATTAGAAGAGAAAGTTTTAGTATTGTCAGGACGGCGAACTCGAGGAAACATAGTACAAGAGAAGCTGCTGGAAATATCTTCATCGAAAATGGTAGACTTCACGTGTAGTGATTTTGTCCGGATGTGAAAGATGAACGAGATCCGGCGGAAGATCTTTCCCAAGTCTGGTATGCAAGTTCCTCAGCCCCGAGTGGCCCAGAATAGGAATGTTTGACGGACTCGGGACTGGAAGAAGAGATCGTCTTCGTCGTCCATCTTGGCAATAATAACTTCTGCTGTAAGCTTTGGAGAGAGAGAGAGAGAGAGAGAGAGAGAGAGAGAGAGAGAGAGAGAGAGAGAGAGAGAGAGAGAGAGAGAGAGAGAGAGAGAGAGAGAGAGAGAGAGAGAGAGAAGCACGACGTGAGGAGAGACAATGTGAATTTTTCCTAGAAAGTCAAAAAAAGTTTTTCGAATAAGTTTTTTCGATCAGCAAAATGAAAATTCCAATATTGACGTTTAGTGGGTAAATGAATACTTACCAGAGTGTGGTTAAATGAACCAGTCAGGACTGATATTGCATAGTCAAATCGTCATAGATAAAAGAAAGAAATAAGTAAGAGAGACTCAGCCACTCTTGTTTTGTGTTTATTGGAATCTCTCAAGTGGACCTCAACTTGAGGATGAGAGGATGTCACAACGTCGTGCACGACATTCGGTGTGCAGGGTTAGAAGAGTAGTAGGCGACACAGAAGAATAGTGGAAACTGGGATATAAATCATCAGCGAGATAACATTAAAGTTTGGTAATTCAATCTTTACGTGGCTTGGAGCAAATGTGTTGATGTTAAGATAATCACAAATTCTTCCTTTGAATTAGAAATGTGGATGAAGATTATTCTTGCACTTGTCATAGGTTAAGTGCCTGAGAGAAATGGCATATCACGAGCAGTGCGGGAGAGACAGCATTCAACGGTGGAGAGGACAGGAGAGACCGTAAATATTGATGAAGTGAGGACCACAAGTCTTGGCTGATGATGTTACTGTCTGAGCCCTCCCTCTCGTTGGCAGGAGGCACACCTTAACACATACAATGTACCTAAGGAGGAATGGGATTCCTTAACCTACATAAAGAGCTCAGGCTACTGTCTGCAAACATTCATACAGTGTGTTAAGAGGAAACCTTTGCATATAGCAATTGCATATCCCAGCGCTGTTGTCGTGTCCCTTCTTTGCTAAGGCTGGAAGAACCTCCTCTGAAACTTGAAGATTGTAATGGCCAAGTCCAGAAGGCCTTTGACGCTGACTCCCACAGGAGACTGATGATGAAACCAGACCAGTATAGAAGTGGTACACAAGTAGAACCCACAGCTGTATGATTGGGAGAGGAAGAGCATATGCCATATTACATAGATAGGCCAGCCGCCTGATATGTGTCAGTTTTAAAGAAAGAAAATGCAGAAGCTGGAATAAAGTTTTTCCAGTTTACTAAAGCAATCATATTTTACAAAGTTCTGAGAAGGTCTTGGCTAAAATGTCTTTCCCAAAACGATGAAAATCGAAATGATAGGTTTTAATCAACCACAGTCTTCTCTCACACTACACATGTTAGCCAAGGGAGAAGAGAATAAGTGCCTCGCATCTTGAGCATTTGTTTAATGTAAAAAGAATCTTTCGAGTAAAGGAAAGGTAGAGGAGGAAAAACAAAAGTCTTGGGATAGGCCAATCCAGGCTCTTTGTGGGATGATGTACAACTCAGAAACGCGGCGGATTCTTGCACAGGGGTCATAGAATCTGTCGCTATTCTCTTTCAACCTTCGTTCAGTCAATGTCACAAAGAGTCTACCTTTAAGTTCATTAAAGGCACAGCTTTATCATCGCTGCGTAAAGCTGAACAATCCGGCATGGTGCTTGCACCCATATGACTGTCGCTGTTACCTAAAAGAAATAGCATAAATCATAATTGATTATGCAGAGCTGCATTTTGACTTTTTCAGCACACATCGTCTCTACGACCACTCAGAAGATGTGTTGAAGTGGTCCGGGCCTATTTGACCTTTGTTATGTGAACGGTGTAATACGACCCATGAAGAGAACTATTCTCATCCAAGGAACTAAATAGAGGCTCATCTTTCTTCCCGTTACGAACAATTCTCTCTTCAGGAGCAGCAAAAGTCGATCCTTCCTGTAGAAGGACGGTGGTGGTCACAAGAATCGTTTACAGAATGAAGAATGATCATAGCTCATATGATCACTCAACCCTGAAGCTTCTGGATCCGTTGATGAGATCTGAAGATCTCAACGCGGGTGTTGAGCTGTATGTTGAGGCCCAGCAGGACAACGTGCCACTATGCTACCTGTTTCCCGACATACTCTAGAACACTCGTCAAACCGATCTTTATCCAGCAGACTTTTGTTGCTGCTAGACTTAAAACGACCCTCCTCTCTTCGGAGAGTTAGAACAGACATGAGCAAGAGGTTCCATACAATGAAACACTCAGGTGGTGGAGATAGTAAGAAAAGGAGAATCCATAGATGAGGCAACTAAAAAGTTGACAAGGCAAGAACAGGAGAATCCAATAGAAGAAATAACTGGAAGGTTCCCGGTCTGGCAGGTGAACAAACGCTTTTGTGTTAAGGGATCCACCTCGGGGACGTTGTTTACGTGTCTGACTCACCCGGCCGCACGAACTGTACTCTGTATCTCCAGTTCTCACTACATATACGGAAGATGTCAAAGACAAACCAGTTGGAAATAGAAGTGAACCTGTTTGGAAACGTCAAATGATCCCAAAAAAGTGAACATATAATCTGGAATCACCTGAAATTTTCACGTATTGAAAATACAACTTGTTTTCTAGAGAAAATAAGTGGGCTACTCCGATATAATCTTTCCAAAAGCCTGATATGATCCGCGAATCTTCGAGGTAAGTTAGTTTACTGCATCGCTTACGTGGGGAAATCTGAAACCAAACTGAATGATAATCCGTCGGATTTTACGAGGTCGTGATTGGCTGTTTCCTTACCTACCTGAGGAGGAAAGCTAAAAATCATCCTATCGTGATATAAACCGTCATATGCCATCAACCATCTTACATATAAATACTTCAGTCATCATATCTCTGGAAAATGTAGGCAACATTTCCGCTGGGGTAATTTTGACCTCTTGTTATCATATTACAATATTTACAACCGTTATAGGATTAAATCACACAATTAACACGACAGACTGAAAAATGTATGTATGGTTGGGGTAACCACCAGTATAGAATGTACTGTCACCACTATAATGTCGCAGCTGCTGACGGTGTTATATCCAGGAAGAACAAACTACTCATGACGAGTGTCACAGAAAACCCATCAATAAGACAACAACACTTCTGCGACATCTCTGGAGGCCAGAGATGAGAACGAAGTCACTTGGAGACAACGGTCAGTTGGTCCGACAGCACTAGCGAGCAAGTGTAAATGAATGAGGGTTCGACGCCACCTCACCTCTACGCCTGGGCGGGTGGGTTGCTG
Source organism: Panulirus ornatus (assembly GCF_036320965.1). Classification (NCBI taxonomy): domain Eukaryota; kingdom Metazoa; phylum Arthropoda; class Malacostraca; order Decapoda; family Palinuridae; genus Panulirus; species Panulirus ornatus. The sequence goes on along the minus strand of NC_092241.1, from coordinate 2,440,905 downwards.
TGTGGTCGTTGAGGCCTGTCAAGATATATATGACGTCTTCATGTCTTATGGTTCGGAAATTAGGGTAAAATGATGTTTTAACCTTCACTAAGCAATTGTACAGGGCTTAAGAGAGAGCGTAGCGCCAGTATGACCACATCTTGCGAAGAACAATATTTACTTTAGGTTTTACGGAATCTACGTCTAATTAACTTGTGTATTAGTAACGTCTGCAACTCAAACGAAGCCTTAAAACATATCGACGTTAGATTGATCTAAGTAATATACAGCTTTCTTTGATTACTTGGGTTACTTTCCCTTGCCTAGTCTCTCGCAACAACCCCAGCCCGAAGCAGGTTGGGGACTGGGCAACGACCGGAGATGTGTCGTCGAGCGATGGCAACCTCAGGATCTAGGGAAGGCGAGCGTGACTGTGGGTCATATCGCGCAGGAGCATATCATGCAGGAACATATCAAGGAGGAGCATAACATGCAGGAACATATCAAGGAGGAGCATAACATGCAGGAACATATCAAGGAGGAGCATAACATGCAGGAACATATCAAGGAGGAGCATAACATGCAGGAACATATCAAGGAGGAGCATAACATGCAGGAACATATCAAGGAGGAGCATAACATGCAGGAACATATCAAGGAGGAGCATAACATGCAGGAACATATCAAGGAGGAGCATAACATGCAGGAACATATCAAGGAGGAGCATAACATGCAGGAACATATCAAGGAGGAGCATAACATGCAGGAACATATCAAGGAGGAGCATAACATGCAGGAACATATCAAGGAGGAGCATAACATGCAGGAACATATCAAGGAGGAGCATAACATGCAGGAACATATCAAGGAGGAGCATAACATGCAGGAACATATCAAGGAGGAGCATAACATGCAGGAACATATCAAGGAGGAGCATAACATGCAGGAACATATCAAGGAGGAGCATAACATGCAGGAACATATCAAGGAGGAGCATAACATGCAGGAACATATCAAGGAGGAGCATAACATGCAGGAACATATCAAGGAGGAGCATAACATGCAGGAACATATCAAGGAGGAGCATAACATGCAGGAACATATCAAGGAGGAGCATAACATGCAGGAACATATCAAGGAGGAGCATAACATGCAGGAACATATCAAGGAGGAGCATAACATGCAGGAACATATCAAGGAGGAGCATAACATGCAGGAACATATCAAGGAGGAGCATAACATGCAGGAACATATCAAGGAGGAGCATAACATGCAGGAACATATCAAGGAGGAGCATAACATGCAGGAACATATCAAGGAGGAGCATAACATGCAGGAACATATCAAGGAGGAGCATAACATGCAGGAACATATCAAGGAGGAGCATAACATGCAGGAACATATCAAGGAGGAGCATAACATGCAGGAACATATCAAGGAGGAGCATAACATGCAGGAACATATCAAGGAGGAGCATAACATGCAGGAACATATCAAGGAGGAGCATAACATGCAGGAACATATCAAGGAGGAGCATAACATGCAGGAACATATCAAGGAGGAGCATAACATGCAGGAACATATCAAGGAGGAGCATAACATGCAGGAACATATCAAGGAGGAGCATAACATGCAGGAACATATCAAGGAGGAGCATAACATGCAGGAACATATCAAGGAGGAGCATAACATGCAGGAACATATCAAGGAGGAGCATAACATGCAGGAACATATCAAGGAGGAGCATAACATGCAGGAACATATCAAGGAGGAGCATAACATGCAGGAACATATCAAGGAGGAGCATAACATGCAGGAACATATCAAGGAGGAGCATAACATGCAGGAACATATCAAGGAGGAGCATAACATGCAGGAACATATCAAGGAGGAGCATAACATGCAGGAACATATCAAGGAGGAGCATAACATGCAGGAACATATCAAGGAGGAGCATAACATGCAGGAACATATCAAGGAGGAGCATAACATGCAGGAACATATCAAGGAGGAGCATAACATGCAGGAACATATCAAGGAGGAGCATAACATGCAGGAACATATCAAGGAGGAGCATAACATGCAGGAACATATCAAGGAGGAGCATAACATGCAGGAACATATCAAGGAGGAGCATAACATGCAGGAACATATCAAGGAGGAGCATAACATGCAGGAACATATCAAGGAGGAGCATAACATGCAGGAACATATCAAGGAGGAGCATAACATGCAGGAACATATCAAGGAGGAGCATAACATGCAGGAACATATCAAGGAGGAGCATAACATGCAGGAACATATCAAGGAGGAGCATAACATGCAGGAACATATCAAGGAGGAGCATAACATGCAGGAACATATCAAGGAGGAGCATAACATGCAGGAACATATCAAGGAGGAGCATAACATGCAGGAACATATCAAGGAGGAGCATAACATGCAGGAACATATCAAGGAGGAGCATAACATGCAGGAACATATCAAGGAGGAGCATAACATGCAGGAACATATCAAGGAGGAGCATAACATGCAGGAACATATCAAGGAGGAGCATAACATGCAGGAACATATCAAGGAGGAGCATAACATGCAGGAACATATCAAGGAGGAGCATAACATGCAGGAACATATCAAGGAGGAGCATAACATGCAGGAACATATCAAGGAGGAGCATAACATGCAGGAACATATCAAGGAGGAGCATAACATGCAGGAACATATCAAGGAGGAGCATAACATGCAGGAACATATCAAGGAGGAGCATAACATGCAGGAACATATCAAGGAGGAGCATAACATGCAGGAACATATCAAGGAGGAGCATAACATGCAGGAACATATCAAGGAGGAGCATAACATGCAGGAACATATCAAGGAGGAGCATAACATGCAGGAACATATCAAGGAGGAGCATAACATGCAGGAACATATCAAGGAGGAGCATAACATGCAGGAACATATCAAGGAGGAGCATAACATGCAGGAACATATCAAGGAGGAGCATAACATGCAGGAACATATCAAGGAGGAGCATAACATGCAGGAACATATCAAGGAGGAGCATAACATGCAGGAACATATCAAGGAGGAGCATAACATGCAGGAACATATCAAGGAGGAGCATAACATGCAGGAACATATCAAGGAGGAGCATAACATGCAGGAACATATCAAGGAGGAGCATAACATGCAGGAACATATCAAGGAGGAGCATAACATGCAGGAACATATCAAGGAGGAGCATAACATGCAGGAACATATCAAGGAGGAGCATAACATGCAGGAACATATCAAGGAGGAGCATAACATGCAGGAACATATCAAGGAGGAGCATAACATGCAGGAACATATCAAGGAGGAGCATAACATGCAGGAACATATCAAGGAGGAGCATAACATGCAGGAACATATCAAGGAGGAGCATAACATGCAGGAACATATCAAGGAGGAGCATAACATGCAGGAACATATCAAGGAGGAGCATAACATGCAGGAACATATCAAGGAGGAGCATAACATGCAGGAACATATCAAGGAGGAGCATAACATGCAGGAACATATCAAGGAGGAGCATAACATGCAGGAACATATCAAGGAGGAGCATAACATGCAGGAACATATCAAGGAGGAGCATAACATGCAGGAACATATCAAGGAGGAGCATAACATGCAGGAACATATCAAGGAGGAGCATAACATGCAGGAACATATCAAGGAGGAGCATAACATGCAGGAACATATCAAGGAGGAGCATAACATGCAGGAACATATCAAGGAGGAGCATAACATGCAGGAACATATCAAGGAGGAGCATAACATGCAGGAACATATCAAGGAGGAGCATAACATGCAGGAACATATCAAGGAGGAGCATAACATGCAGGAACATATCAAGGAGGAGCATAACATGCAGGAACATATCAAGGAGGAGCATAACATGCAGGAACATATCAAGGAGGAGCATAACATGCAGGAACATATCAAGGAGGAGCATAACATGCAGGAACATATCAAGGAGGAGCATAACATGCAGGAACATATCAAGGAGGAGCATAACATGCAGGAACATATCAAGGAGGAGCATAACATGCAGGAACATATCAAGGAGGAGCATAACATGCAGGAACATATCAAGGAGGAGCATAACATGCAGGAACATATCAAGGAGGAGCATAACATGCAGGAACATATCAAGGAGGAGCATAACATGCAGGAACATATCAAGGAGGAGCATAACATGCAGGAACATATCAAGGAGGAGCATAACATGCAGGAACATATCAAGGAGGAGCATAACATGCAGGAACATATCAAGGAGGAGCATAACATGCAGGAACATATCAAGGAGGAGCATAACATGCAGGAACATATCAAGGAGGAGCATAACATGCAGGAACATATCAAGGAGGAGCATAACATGCAGGAACATATCAAGGAGGAGCATAACATGCAGGAACATATCAAGGAGGAGCATAACATGCAGGAACATATCAAGGAGGAGCATAACATGCAGGAACATATCAAGGAGGAGCATAACATGCAGGAACATATCAAGGAGGAGCATAACATGCAGGAACATATCAAGGAGGAGCATAACATGCAGGAACATATCAAGGAGGAGCATAACATGCAGGAACATATCAAGGAGGAGCATAACATGCAGGAACATATCAAGGAGGAGCATAACATGCAGGAACATATCAAGGAGGAGCATAACATGCAGGAACATATCAAGGAGGAGCATAACATGCAGGAACATATCAAGGAGGAGCATAACATGCAGGAACATATCAAGGAGGAGCATAACATGCAGGAACATATCAAGGAGGAGCATAACATGCAGGAACATATCAAGGAGGAGCATAACATGCAGGAACATATCAAGGAGGAGCATAACATGCAGGAACATATCAAGGAGGAGCATAACATGCAGGAACATATCAAGGAGGAGCATAACATGCAGGAACATATCAAGGAGGAGCATAACATGCAGGAACATATCAAGGAGGAGCATAACATGCAGGAACATATCAAGGAGGAGCATAACATGCAGGAACATATCAAGGAGGAGCATAACATGCAGGAACATATCAAGGAGGAGCATAACATGCAGGAACATATCAAGGAGGAGCATAACATGCAGGAACATATCAAGGAGGAGCATAACATGCAGGAACATATCAAGGAGGAGCATAACATGCAGGAACATATCAAGGAGGAGCATAACATGCAGGAACATATCAAGGAGGAGCATAACATGCAGGAACATATCAAGGAGGAGCATAACATGCAGGAACATATCAAGGAGGAGCATAACATGCAGGAACATATCAAGGAGGAGCATAACATGCAGGAACATATCAAGGAGGAGCATAACATGCAGGAACATATCAAGGAGGAGCATAACATGCAGGAACATATCAAGGAGGAGCATAACATGCAGGAACATATCAAGGAGGAGCATAACATGCAGGAACATATCAAGGAGGAGCATAACATGCAGGAACATATCAAGGAGGAGCATAACATGCAGGAACATATCATGCAGGAGCGTACCATGCAAGAACATATCACAATGGAACATACCATACAGGAACATATCAAGGAGGAGCATAACATACAGGAAGATATCATGCAGGAGAATACCATGCAAGAACAAATCACACAAGAACATATCAAGCAGGAGCATACCATGCAGGAGCATATACAGAGCATAACCAGGAACATATCACGCAGGAGCATATCGTGCAGGAGCAAATCACGCAGGAGAAAATCCTGCAGAAGTATATCATGCAGGAGAATTCATGTAGGAACATATAAGGTGGGGGAATACCATGCAAGAGCATATCACCCAGGAGCATATCATGTAGGAATATATCACCCAGGAGCATATCATGTAGGAATATATCACGCAGGATCATATCATGTAGGAATATATCACCCAGGATCATATCATGTAGGAATATATCACCCAGGAGCATATCATGTAGGAATATATCACGCATTATCATATCATGTAGGAATATATCACCCAGGATCATATCATGTAGGAATATATCACGCAGGAGCATATCGTGCAGGATTATATCAGGTAGGATTAAATCGTACAAGAGCATATCACACAGAATAACATCATACAGAATATATGGCACAAGGACATATAGAGGAGCATATCACACACGAACATATGCAAGAGTATATGTAGGACCTCGAAGGAACTCTGTCCTTTCGAATGACAGAAGAGTCTCTCCTAACACCATACAAGATATACAAGACTAATAGACCCGAGTAGTGTGCATTTATATTAATGGCGAAGATAAACACTGAGACTTCATCCCATATGAGAGACTTCCGAACGTCCCCCAAACTTCTCTTTAAACAACTCCTGGTGGAGGTAATCAACATTCTCGGCAACGATGCATGGCTTCCGTATCCGTGCAGCCTCTCAGCTCGACATTCCACCACAAAGTTAGGAGCATTTCATTAAGAGAGACGTCCACGTTTGGCTCGAGCAGACCTCTTCACCTGCAGAAACATCCAACTTTCAAGCAGTCGGTGCCACTTACGACATCTATTTCCAACTCACAGATCCAAACTCTCTCCTCAGTGACCCAGGGTTCGACTAAAGGGCTCCATGTATTGGTATGATACTTCCCCTCCCGAGTTCCAACGACACAGATTATGAGTGCATCTGTGGTGGACCCGGCTGATGAGAGTGAATGCCATGGTCTGAGCTAACGTAGTTCTAAGCGAGGCTGGTTGGAGACTGGAGAGCCTTGGACATAATCAAAAGAACGCACACCCACATCACAACCCAGTATCATTAGCAAGGTGAGGAATGACAAGAAAATTATTCAGTTGTTGAAGAGTAACAGGCACTTGGTGAGGCAGTAGATATTAGTGTCCATCCTCAGGTGTGGCCTGCCTTTCTGTCGGTGCTGCCATTGAGAAACAGGCGTAGAATAGCCAAATAGTCTCTAGAACAGGATCTAGATCATGAAGAGGATCTAGATCATGAACAGGATCTAGATCATGAACAGGATCTAGATCATGTAGAGGATCTAGATCATGAACAGGATCTAGATCATGTAGAGGATCTAGATCATGAACAGGATCTAGATCATGAACAGGATCTAGATCATGAACAGGATCTAGATCATGTAGAGGATCTAGATCATGAACAGGATCTAGATCATGAACAGGATCTAGATCATGAACAGGATCTAGATCATGTAGAGGATCTAGATCATGAACAGGATCTAGATCATAAGTGCATTTCTCTCTCAATGAACTCTATGGCTCGTAGTTAAAAGAGGAAAAGGATAATCCTAAATTTCCTCATAACCATGAGTGTACATGAGAAAGACAGACAACAGAAGGCCTGATATGCCCACGACTGGGTTGTCTAAAAAAAAAAGGAGTTTAACTTGACAAGAAAATGTAGTTCCGCTCAGCAGTTTTTAAGCTGCCACCGACTCCCAGCTGCTGCACCTAATCCTTCTACCGTTCTTATTACCGTTGTCGTTAATACAGTTTATTTCTGGCATTTTTCTGAGAGTATTGCTGAATTTATAAAATATTTGTCAAAACGACTTAGCATGCTCTACTTTCTGACGGTAACTTATTCCAGTGCTCAACACACCTAAAGGAAAAGAAGCTTTTTCCCCCGTCCGTACTACATCTTTTAACTTTGAGTTTTATTCCATTTGTCCTGGTAACCATATTTTCTTGTATTTCGAAAGGATACTTGTGATTTACAATATCGAATAAGTTTACAATTTTTACACATGGATTAAGTCGTTGTGAAGTCTACTCTTTTAAGGGAGAAGAGATCCAATCGTTCTAGCCTTTCTTCGTAAGCCAGATTTCTAAGAGTTGGGATAAATTTTGTCGTGCGTCTTTGTAATTGCTCTAATTTTTCCTCGTCTTTTTATTGGTTGGGGACCAAGACTGGACTGCACTTCAAGTTGTGGTCTTACGAGATGATCATAAAGTGTGATAATTGTTTCTGGTGTCTTGTAATGTATGTTCCTGGCTATGAAACCTAACATTTGGTTGCCTTTTTTACAAGCTGCTTGATACTGTTTAATGTACTTCAGATTATTGCTAATGACAACTCCAAGGTCCTTTTCTTCATTTACTTTAGTTAGAGAGTTTCCGAATAGTTTGTAGTCGTAACGTATATTCTTGTGTCCAAAGTGTATAACTTTCCACTTGTCTATATTAAACTTGATTAGCCATCTGTCTGATCACTCTCCTAGGAAGTTAAGATCTCTTTGAATCCTTTCGCAGTCCCGCTTGTTTAAGCTCTACCTCCTAGTTTAGTATCCTGAGCAAATTTGGAGATTTTAGATATGAGACCGAGTTCTAGGTCATTAATGTATTTCATGAATAAAATTGGGCCTAGGACCGACCCCTGTGGCACACCATTCGTTACGTCTAGCCAATCTGAGACATCGCTGTTTAATACTACACGCTGCGTACTTCCGGTGAGCCAGTCTCTGATCCATGTACAGAGTTCTTCACCGATTCCGCGTACTTTGAGATTATGTAAAAGTCTGTTGTGAGACACTTTATGGAAAGCCTTTGGGAAATCTAAATATACCACATCAGACGGTACTATTTCGTCCCAGTTCTGATGAATAACATTATAAGATTCCAGCAAATTTGTCAGGTAGGATCTAGTATTCAGGAAACTGCATTGGTTGTCCGATATAATTTTGTTATCCAGAGACGTGACAATATCATCTCGTGTTATTTTTCAACGTTTTACCTAACACTGACGTAAGGCTAATTGGGCGGTAGTTCAAGGTACACTTTTTGTCTCCTTTTTTATATATAGGAGAAACATTTGCTAGTTTCCAGTCAGTTGGCAACTGACCATCCGATAGAGATTTGTTGAATATCTTTGTTATGGAGTATATTAGGTGAGTCCTGACGTATTAAAAAACATGGAGCTAAGTTATCTGGGCTGTTGGATTAGTTAAGATACTCGGACAGATTAAGTCCGAGTATTAATACTTCAGAGCTCTTCATTTTCCTCACCTTCAATTCTTCTTCACTAGATCCTTGAAACATTTTCATTGATTACGGTATTCGAGATGTTTCTTCAGTTGTGAATACGGAAGTATGAGAATAATCTAGAATGGTAGCCATTTCATTGTCGTCAGTAGTTAGTGTGTCATGTTCGTCTCGTAACGTTCAATTCCTTCTTGAACTGTCTATCTTTGTCTTATGTATTTGAAGTATTCCTTAGGATTAATCTTACTTTTAAGGAAATTATTTTTTCTTCCTCGCGTGTACTGGAATATAACCTTACACTCTCTTTGGATTTTGATTAATTTCTGGCGATATTCATCGGTTTCCATTTGTTTGAGTTTCTTATATATTTTCCTCTTTTGGCAAATTAGTCCTTCTATTCTCCTATTCATCCATGATGGCTTTGAAATATTACAAATTCTCTTTGTAATTCATTGAATAAGTTTACTTTCAATCTCGAGTAGTGAGTTTTTAGAACGATTCAACATTTCCTTTACTGTGTAAACGTGAAGAAGTTTTGTCCAATTAGTACTGCGAATTTCGTGCCTAATGTTTTCAAAATTTGCTCGCCTGTGATCTGGGATCAAGAGTTTGTTGTCATTTACTTCAAAAACTAAAACTTATCTCCAATCAAAATGTGATCGCTGTTTGACAAACTCTCGCCTGCTTTGCAAGAATTGATTAAGTTTGTGTCACTGGTGAAGAAGATCAAGAATGTTTTTTCCTCTAGTTGATTTTTTTAATCAACAGTGCTCGAAAAGTGTCTTCAATCAGTTCCGCTAGTCTACTACCTTCTCGGTCACCTGTTAATGTGTTCCACTTTATCTTTAGACTGTTGGAATCTCCTACTATTATAACCTCTTTACTGGAGACCGTAGCTTAGGTTTCATTGTATAGCAACTTATCGTCGTCGTCGTTTTGCTTAGGAGGTCTGTAAATAACGCCGAGACGTAGTTTACTTTTGAACTTGTCGGTAATGTCAATATGCAGAGTCGTAAGTGTGTGTGTGTCTACTTCGCTTATGTTAACAGCACTTAGATTGTTATCAAGGTGGATTAGAACTCCACCACCTACCCTATATAAGCGATCTTTCGTAAACAGTTTGTATCTGGGTAATGCTAACTTGGCAATTAAGTGTTTATTCTCAGAGTTTACCCACGTTTCTAAGATTGCAATAATGTTCAGTTTTTCAGTAACTGCAAAGGATATAAGTTCATCGTGTTTCGTAATGATGTCCCGGGCATTTGTGTATATCAATCTCATATTCCTTGGAGTTGATTTCTGGACTGAATCTACCTTTTCTTTATCATTTTCTTTTGCTGTCGGTATGCGTGTTTGTATTATCAATGTTAATGTCTTTGTGTGCAGCAGCGGGAGAGAGACAGTTCTCCATCAGTTTTTGGTTCGCCGCCTTTCTGACCCTCCCCGCGCTGAACCCTACCAGCCTTGGTCTTAAAAGTTACCTGAGAGTTGACCTGCAGCATGTATGATGATGATAGAAAAGTCCCTTCCAAAGAAAGGGAGGGAAGGGAGGGGAGAGAGAGAAAGAGCAAGAGTTATGTTAGAGGAAGTGAATTCTAGCAGGAGGTAAAGAGCCAGGGCTCAACCCAGCGTGCATCGGGTTATGGAGATAGTTAGGATAGGGCTGGTGAGTGGAGGGCGAAGGAGGGGATATTTCTTTTTTTTTAAGGGTATAGGAGGAGATGGATTATATCTCTGAGAGACAGACACTGATGCTAGCCCACTCCTTATATTGCCTGAGCTGACCCCAACTGACCATACTTGACCTTTTTTTGTTAATTCCTCTGCGTGTGAGGTTACCGCTACTCCCCAAGGGCCGCTACCGTCAAGGTCTCATCTATCCTCTGCCGCTACGTTTATAGTGGTCAAAGTGGACTCCTTGTTCCTCAGATCTCTTTTCAGACTCATATTCCCCTCGCACAGACCCACCTTCCACAGTTAGCCACTCACCCTCTCCAACTCTCCTTGTTCCTTCGTTAGCTCGACCGTGATTTGATCTCCTGACTAGTTCATTACTGAAATAGGCCTAATGTTCTCATTTAGTACTCTGCTAAGGTGGGCTTTCCCTATTCCATTTAAGTGAAGACTATCCCTAGCGTAAAGAGATCTGTCATGACTAAAATGGTCCCACATGTCTATACTAAACATACTATCCTCCTCTCTACTTCGATTCTATTCATCCCCAGTATTCTACTGAGGGTATAAGAATCGAGTTCATACCTGGGCAGCAATCCCGATATTACAAGCCCTTTATGACCTTCTTTAAACTTGTTAATAAGTTCCCTATAGTTCGCTTATATTTCTTTCGATCTCCTATAAACTGCATTGTTCGGTCTCACCTGAATGACAAAAAAAATCACATCCTCGAGATTGTTTGCGACTATGTTGTCAAACTTATCCAGGACGTGTTCTATCTTATCACCTGCATAACACAAGTTCTTCCTATCTCTGCCCCTCGTACAGAACTCCTGGTCCTGATGTCTGGCTATAGAGTCCCTGACCAGGATGACGCTACGATCATCCTGTACATGATCATGTAGCACGCTTAACCTATCGTGAGTGGAGAGTTCGATCGGTTGTTCGGTTATGCGGCGACAAGTTTTCCTCGTAGGTTGGAATGTGGAAGTATCTTCCAACTTAAGAACATATGAACATAAGAAGTGAGGACACTGCAAGAGGACCATAGGCCCATGCTAGGCAGGTCCTGCGTCTGCCCACCCTACAACCAACCGCCTGAGCCCATAAACACATCATCCAACATTTGTTTAAAGCTATTTTTTTTTAACTATTACCAATTGTTAGTAAGTGTGCAAAAAGCTGGGCAAAGTGAAAGTGTAGGCAATGAAGGAAGTGTTTGGTTAACCAGAAACGTGTATGTCAGTAAGAGGAAGACAAAAGGTCAGACTGCTGATAGCAAACGCGGAAGAAAGGATAAGACAGGCAGAATGAAAAGTGGTTGAGCCCCGCCTTACCTTACAAGGCTCTAACCAGTCCAGCTTCCAGCATCTCTCGCCGTCCAGTGCGGCCTGACGGACAGGAGCAGCAGGCGACCCTGCCAAGATGCCTACTACCCCCGCCACACAGAACCGCCTTCGGGAACTGGTACCCGTCATTGAACCTCAGGGGGGACGAACAGTCAACCGTCTCCTACGAGTGCACAAAAGGGGAGATGCGCCCTGTCAGCCCGAGAGCCGACACCAGATGTTCCGCGGTAGGCAAACGATTTTTAACCTGTGCTCTTGAACCTCATCTTATAAAGGGAAATGGGTCTAGCTAGGTAAGGGCTTTCACGGAGCACACCTCGAGGTCCTGGTATGAAAGCCCTAGCCAACTGAGAGCAATCGCACTCTCTTGACACCATGCGTCTCGTCAGTTGAGTGTGGCGGATGTCACGGGTACGGTGTCTTTACCGGTTAGTTCCCGTACGCCTTGAAGGACTTCCGGGGTTCCGTAAGAGCTGCACTTGTGATCGTGTGCAGCCGAGAGCGCAAAGCAAACTCCAGAGTCCTTTGTATCAAAGATGCAGGTCTCTAACCCTCTGGAGGCCACGTTGTCCAGCTTCCGCAAGGACCCTGCAATAGGAATAAGATGCTCGCAGACCACCTCAACCATACGGCTAAAAAGGCGTTGATGTTGTCATGACTCTTCCCCCGTGGGTACGTGGGCATTCCTGTGAGATATGTCTAATCGTCCTAGGCTTTTGACATGTGTCACAGAGGCCAGAGATGTCGGGCCGGCCTCATCTACCCCTAGCGGCGGTGGGAAGTGTTCCCTCTCGCATTTGGACAGCAGCAGCAGAGGGAACGAGACCCGACCCATCACAGGTACAAGCTAGGTTAGAACGCCATGCGTGCGATCGGCAATGCATGTGGGGCCCGACCAACTCTGCAGCGTCCTCATGACTGCAGGTTCTCGGATCGCTGCCTGAATCACTGGGGGTCAGACGAGGTGAGCAATTTCTCGAAGTGGACTTGTTTATCTAGCTGCGCAGTCGAGACAAAATCAGGTATACCCAAACTGCCATCCCCTGCCGCTGAGTGGAAGAATGCGCAAGGCGCGTCATGTGGCAGGCGGAACCAGCGACTCTAACCTGTCTGTCCATACGCGCTAATTACGTCTTGTATACCTCCCACAGCACCAGGCGATGCATTAGTTTGGGTACGAGGTGATCTACGAGGATCGTAATCCTCTGCTGAGGTTTTAGAAGGGCCCTGGTGACGTTGGTAAGCTCCTCTTCTAGCAGTGCACCGTAGGATTTGCGCCTACCGCCTGCCTCAACGAGAACACCTAGGTACTTTTAGTCGTCCTCAGCGCTCATGGAGCCTATAGCGCTGCCCAAGACTTGGAACGTCCTGTTCTTGTCGACGTACCAAGTCTTGCGTTTGCCATCGATCTCCAAGCTGAGGGACCGACACTTTCCTGGGTTTACTCAAAGACCACCCTTCGCGAGTGTCTCCGCTATGACGTCAATCGCCTTTTGCAGACCGTCCGCCGTCTGCGCCACCAGAACCAGATCGTGAGCAATGGCTAGTACTGGCATCTTAAGGTCTCCAAATCTCACCCTCACACCTAATTTCTTAACCCTTGTGATCCCTTCATTGATCACAAGGTTAAAAAGAATTGGGGATAGAGGACCGCCCTGTTTGATCCCACGTGTCATTCTAATCTCCCTCAACATCTCGCCGCTGCCTTTAATGTTTGTGAAGGCTTAGTCGTACGTCGACATGATATATTCCCTGACGGAGGCAGGAATACCCTTCCGCGACATGTCCCGCTCGATAGTGCTATGATTAACACTGTCGAATGCTTTGGCCATGTCGAGGAATGCCAGGTGCTCACCGTGGGCGTGTGCCCGCGCACGACCGACGATCGCATCCAAGATCATGAGGTTCTCAAGGCATCCGTCCACAGGGACGAATGCCTTTGGAGCTCCATCGATCTGGACAAGGCTCTAGATGCGGCTGCTCAAGATTTTATGGAGCAGACGGACTACAGTGCACGAGATGGTAATCGGCCTATAGTCCCTGGGCTGTGTGGGACTTGATACCTTTGGTATCAGTGCTGTCTTATTTGTCTTGAGTTGCTCAGGCAGCGCAGAGGTGACAATCCACAGACTGAACACCTTGTAGAGCACCCGCGGAGGAATAGACTTCAAGAGCCTTGTTTGCATTCCGTCGAAACCAGGACCGATGTTTTAGTGGCTATGAGGTGGCGTGCTGCCTCTCCTACAGTTAGAACCTCTGCTAATGGTTCGCTTAATCGGTCAAAATCGTTTATGGCACGTCTGTCCGGTTCGGATGACTGCGAAAAGAGGGCTTCCCAAAAGAGGTTGAGGGTTTTCGGTTGGCGGTACCTCCCATTCACCTTTTAGGACCTGTTCAGGGGCCGGCGACTTATTCATTCGATAAAACCTTTGTAGTTTTTTTGTACTGTTCCCTACGCAGCCGTTTTCAGAGCACAGATACCTCGTCAGTCCGGCGACCATTGCCCGCGTTCGCTGGTTGTCCTGTTCCGCCCGCACCACGATTCTGGCGGTCTGAAGGTGAGCCAGAGAAACGTACCAACTTCGTGGAGGCATTTAGCACTTCCTCGTCCCACACAGGATAGGTGGGGCCAGGCCCTGGCGTGTCGAGGGAAGTCAGTCTCCGCGACAAAAGAGGAAACGGATTGGGGTTGGGAAGCCCGCGGAGCGTCGGGTCAGATAAAACTATGGGGCAACTCCACCATCGGGAGCGGCAGGCTCCCCCCACCCCAAGAACAGCCCTCTCCCCTGTACCAGTGTAGCTTTCCCCACCGGAGTTAGCACGCACGCACCTTTCCTCGAGTGGTGCCTCCTCTAGGATGCCACTCCGCGTGTTGTCTCTATTGTCAGCTGGGACGCGTCCCTCACCTGACACACTACGCGCCACCTCCCCACCGACACCGATCTCGTGGTGGGGTTTTACGTTCAGAATCAACTCCTGAACGCGGGCCTTACAGGTCGCTTTCCGTCGGAGGCCCATGATGGCCTTAACCGACCGGCAGAACCGTCGGTTCAGGCCTTGTCCGGCTACTAAAGAGGGAACAGCCGTCATCGTCGCCTCTGCCCGAGCGAGGAGCTCTATCTCTCGTCGGTCCATCTTACCTTAGACAAGACGTGCCGTGTCGCAACTCCTGGTGGAAAGAAGTTGCCTTGTGCTTGCCGCTCGTGGACCCTACAGCCCCGATAGCTGGCGAACGTATTCCCACAATGTGGGCAAGTGGGAGAGCAGTCATCAACCGCTCCCCCTTGGTTCGTGTCGCTTGTTCTATAAATCTACTACCATAATCCCGAACCAATACATACCCACATCCGACCTGAATCTATTGTTTTTCTAATCTAAATTCATTATTTCTTGTCCCATCCGGTGGCGCCATTCTAAGAGCTTTATTCATGTTACCTCTGATGATGCTCTTCACTCATCTAAAACTTCAATCACAGCTCCTCTAGCCCTCCTTCTCTTAAGTGAGTGTAAATCAGTCTTTTTAACCTTTCTTCATAAGCGATGTTTCTAGTTCCAGGAATCAGTTTTGTCATTCGCCTTTGTACTATCTCTATCAATCTATATCAACAGCATAGTATGGAGCCCAAAACAGTACCGCATAATCCAAATGTGGTCTCACCAACGAAAGATAAAGTTGCTATCCTACTGTCTAGGTTATCTACTCTAGATGATGTGCCTGTGTCTGTTGTCGGTATCGCAACCGCTTTCGCCGCCAAGAACCTAGCTTCCTCCTCCCACCCTTTCATCCTAACATCTACATTCTTCCAAGGTTTCGCTGTTTATCCTAGTACGCACCGGAAGCCTATCAAACACGTCGCAAAACAAACAAGAAGTATACTCACCTTTCCTGAGGAGAGAATCACTGGTGAACTCCCGATGGTATCTTGGGCAAGCAACTCGGCGAGAATGGATGAAGGCAGCAAGTATAAATATGTACATGTGTATATATGTACTTGTCTGAGAATGTATATGTATGTATACGTTGAAATTTAAAAGTATGAATATGTGCGTGTGTGGGCGTTTATGTATGTACATGTATATGTGGGTGGGTTGGACCATTCTTTCGTCTGTTTCCTTGCGCTACCTCGCTAACGCGGGAGACAGCGTCAAAGTATTATGAAAAGATAAATGAATAAGATAATGTATATGTACGTTTATGTATATATGTATGTGTGTATGACTGGATGGCTCATTTTTCGTCTGTTTCCTGGCGCCACCTCGCTGTTGCGGGAAATGGTGATCAAATATGATAAATAAATGTGTGTGTGTGTGTGTGTGTGTGTGTGTGTGTGTGTGTGTGTGTGTGTGTGTGTGTGTGCGTTTGTCTCTGTGTGTTTATATGTCTGCATGCATGTGTGTGTGTGTGTGTGTGTGTGTGTGTGTGTGTGTGTGTGTGTGTGTTTATGTGTGTGTGTGTGTGTGTGTGTGTGTGTGTGTGTGTGTGTGTGTGTGTGTGTGTGTGTGTAATTTCATGCAGGGAATCATAGATGCACAAAGTGACAGTATGTATGATACTATGATATACGGGGAATGGCGGAAGAGAAAGCTTCCACCAGTATAGAAGGCAGAAGACAATTATTGTGTGATCTGATCATGTCTGTGGTGGAGATATCACGGTATTTTTCACCCCTCCATCTGTTGCAGTGGGACACGGTCACGACGAGATGGAGGACGACGCTGCTCATGATGAGAGTGTTGTGTGGTTGACCAGAGAGACGATCACGGGAATCTCGACGGCTATACAGAGGGTAACGCTCACTCATGATGACCACAGACGCCCTCCCTGCCTCCAAGAGCTGGCTGGCCTCTTGTTCTAAACTCGTGATTTTCGTCCAGTTTTGCTCGGCGACCCAAGACCTGTTGACTCAGCTCTCTGGTCACCACCAACATTCCAGCCCTAAAGGGGTAAACAACCACACATATGGGGGGGGTTTCATGTTCTCTTTTGCTCATAAACAACGGTCGCATAGATAAACAAGCAACTACTAAAGGAGTAAACAAACGACTGATGCAGGGGTAAACAAACAACTTCTACAGGAAAAACAAACAACTACTACAGGATATGCAAACAGCAACTATTACAGTGATAAACAAACAACTACTAAATGGGTAGATAAACAACTACACAGATAAACATCAAGAACCACAGGGGTAAAAAAAACATATTACACGGATGAACAAACAACTACTATAGGGGTACACAAGCATTTGTTTCAGGGGTAAACAGACAACTGCTACAGGGGTGCGGAAACCACCACTACATGGGTGATCAGACAACTGTTACTGAGGTAAACAAACAGCTGCTAAGGGGAAAATAAGCAATCACAACAGGGTAAACAAACAACCACTACAGGGGTAAACAACCAACTACTGCAGGGGTAAACAACCAACTACTGCAGGGGTAAACAAACAGCCACCGGAGTGGTAAACAGCCAACTACTGCAGGGATAAACAACCAACTGCCGCAGGGGTAAACAACCAACTACTATAGGAGCAAACAAAAAAGTTTGGCATCTCGGCCACTTTCATCATTATCTGTTGTGCACAACACGTCATGTTGGGGTCTGGTCTCAGCCAGCGTCATGGTCCCCTCTCGACATCAATCAACCTTTTCATGGATATCTTTTCATTAACCATCACATAATGCAAGACTGCCACTTCACATGGGTAAGTTGTTAGGAACATCAGTAGGACATGCGTGAATACCTTGGATATTTGTGGATATTTTCCACCTCATTTGTGTAGTATTTTGTTTTCTCCCTCAGGGTGTAACTTCAGGAGCTCTTCTTAAACGTTGTTCTTCAGTAGCAACGATTTGGCACAGAAGTTGGCTCTGAATGTTAGATGACAAACGTTTTTGAAAAATGGCGACCTCTGGATAGAAGCGTTTCAGTTCCATTTTCAGTTTACGTTAGCGAGCACATATCGTGTTTTGAATTTCCCGTGATTCCACTTTAACCTCTCCTACAAGTCGTCACAATGCAGGAAAGGAAGTGACACGGTACATCTCGACAATCGTGACTCGAAGAGACATCTCCATTTTTGTGACCCAAAGGTCAAGTTTGTTCTTTAGAGCTTGATATTCTTTCTTTTTTTTTGTCGTTCCTGCAGCACCGTGTTCGCTACGTCAAGTCTTCCAGAAATATCTATAATATGCGCTCACATAGCCACGTCGCGTGCACCAAGTTCGGAAGTGACCTCAGTTTGGAGGTTGGTGAAGTGCGGCAAGAACTCTGCCTGGTGGAGCCAGGTGCTGGGTGTGTGTGTGTGTGTATGCTGGAGGAGCATCTTGTATTCGGCTCTCGTATCGCGGAACAACAGGCTGAAAAGACATGGCTTTAAGGGATTGCCCTTGACCAGCTGGTAGTTCTAACAGTCGTGTCGATATCTTTCTTTTTAGATCGTCGTGATGCAAAATACAGTGCGGACCGATGATGTTTGTAGCAATGTTACTTAGTGATACTCGAATTCCTGGTGCGGTAACCATCATGACTGGCGCATCACTTGTTGTTTTGCTATGCTGCTTCTATCATGGCTATTCATTCTGATTACCGAAATCTTGCACTTCCGAAACATGTCGTCTGCATAAATGTGCTCCTCAAGAGGTGAGCAAAACAAGGAGACCCATTTTCAAGGTATTTCCGTGCGATCAAATGTGTACCAGAGGCGATGTCCTGTGCTCGTGTTGAGTTGAACATTCCATGCTCCGTCAGCGCGGATCTTTCCGATCAAATCTTCCTTGATATATCCTTCCATATCTGTGATGCTCACCGCAGAACTGCCACAATGGGCTCTCTCTCTCTCTCTCTCTCTCTCTCTCTCTCTCTCTCTCTCTCTCTCTCTCTCTCTCTCTCTCTCTCTGTCTCGCCCAGTATGTTGCCAACTATGGTTTTGATCGCTGACTGGCGAGCTCTTTTTGTAATGGTGTGCAGCCTTTTTTTCTGCATCGGGTGTGGAAAGCAGCTCAGGCGTCCACACTTTGGCGCTTTACGGTCTCTTCTCTCAGCAGAAAGACTGCGACTTCTCTGTCCGCTATATCTGGGGGCTGCGTTTTCATGTCATTCCGCTGTGTTACTCTCCTGTGGAGGAGGCGGATGAAACCAAATCGGACCCACGACTCGTTATAAACTCACATCATGTTCATAATGATCTGTGTAGAACTGTTTGCTGTAAGAGAATCAAAAGTAAGATATTTCAAGAGAGACATAACTGGACTTACGGGGTAGACTGCATTATATTTTGCAGCAGATAGCCAAAGTATTTGATTCTGTATATGCATTTTTAAGATTGGAACCTCCTTTATCTTCATACATATCTGCTGTGCCCCACATGTTCATCCTCTTCCAGCGTCCGAATACTTGTATAGATTCTACATCAACTCTAATTTGATTATGTTTGCCCAAAACTCCTCCTACTAAGGTCCCTTGCCTATCCATAACCATCCAACATTAAATTTTTCCGAAGCTGATTCAGTCTTACCAGTTCTTGAGACCAGCATCATTAAACCGTACCAAAGACACTCCACCACAATCCTTTCTAGCTTTCATGCATTACCAACCTGCCGCTTTGTGATTACTTCCTCCACCTGGGTAAGATGAACTATTGACTCATTGCATTCGTCCGTTACAATCCTCAGTATTCTCAATTTTACGAGTCCCCCGTCTGAACCTTGATCCGATAAATTGTTCTTAATATATGTGATGAAAACTAGACCACCCTGCTCTCTTCTGGCTTCACTGGCTGGATTTAATACCAGGAGACAGACACCAAACTGTTCAGCTGAACGTAAGGTTCGGTGTTCCTAGAAATTCATATATATATATATATATCTTTTCTTTTCTTTCATACTATTCGCCATTTCCCGCCTCAGCGAGGTAGCGTTAAGAACAGAGGACTGGGCCTCTGAGGAAACATCCTCACCCGGCCCCCTTCTCTGTTCCTTCCTTTGGAAAAAAAAAAAAAAAAGAAGAAAGAGGGGAAGATTTCCAGCCCCCCGCTCCCTTCCCTTTTAGTCGCCTTCTACGACACGCAGGGAATACGTGGGAAGTATTCTTTCTCCCGTATCCCCAGGGATAATATATATATATATATATATATATATATATATATATATATATATATATATATATATATATATATATATATATATATATATATATATATATTATTTATCTATTGATTATGCTTTGTCGCTGTCTCCAGCGTTTGCGAGGTAGCGCAAGGAAACAGACGAAAGATATGGCCCAACCCACCCCCATAAACAATGTATATACATACACGTCCACACACGCAAATATACACACCTATACATCTCAATGTATACATATATATACACACACAGACACATACATATATACCCATGCACACAATTCACACTGTCTGCCTTTATTCATTCCCATCGCCACCTCGCCACACATGGAATACCATCCCCCTCCCACCTCATGTGTGCGAGGTAGCACTAGGAAAAGACAACAAAGGCCCCATTCGTTCACACTCAGTCTCTAGCTGTCATGCAATAATGCCCGAAACCACAGCTCCCTTTCCAAATCCAGGCCCCACACAACTCTCCATGGTTTACCCCAGACGCTTCACATGCCCTGATTCAATCCACTGACAGCACGTCAACCCCGGTATACCACATCGATCCAATTCACTCTATTCCTTGCCCTCCTTTCACCCTCCTGCATGTTCAGGCCCCGATCACACAAAATCTTTTTCACTCCATCTTTCCACCTCCAATTTGGTCTCCCACTTCTCTCGTTCCCTCCAACTCCGACACATATATCCTCTTGGTCAATCTTTCCTCACTCATTCTCTCCATGTGCCCAAACCATTTCAAAACACCCTCTTCTGCTCTCTCAACCACAATCTTTTTATTTCCACACATCTCTCTTACCCTTGCATTACTTACTCGATCAAACCACCTCACACCACACATTGTCCTCAAACATCTCATTTCCAGCACATCCACCCTCCTGCGCACAACTCTATCCATAGCCCACGCCTCGCAACCATACAACATTGTTGGAACCACTATTCCTTCAAACATACCCATTTTTGCTTTCCGAGATAATGTTCTCGACTTCCACACATTCTTCAAGGCTCCCACGATTTTAGCCCCCTCCCCCACCCTATCATTCACTTCCGCTTCCATGGTTCCATCCGCTGCCAGATCCACTCCCAGATATCTAAAACACTTTACTTCCTCCAGTTTTTCTCCATTCAAACTTACCTCCCAGTTGACTTGACCCTCAACCCTACTGTACCTAATAACCTTGCTCTTATTCACATTTACTCTTAACTTTCTTCTTTCATACACTTTACCAAACTCAGTCACCAGCTTCTGCAGTTTCTCACATGAATCAGCCACCAGCGCTGTATCATCAGCGAACAACAACTGACTCACTTCCCAAGCTCTCTCATCCACACCAGACTTCATGCTTGCCCCTTTTTCCAAAACTCTTGCATTCACCTCCCTAACAACCCCATCCATAAACAAATTAAACAATCATGGAGACATCACACACCCCTGCCGCAAACCTACATTCACTGAGAACCAATCACTTTCCTCTCTTCCTACACGTATACATGCCTTACATCCTCGATAAAAACTTTCCACTGCTTCTAACAACTTGCCTCCCACACCATATATTCTTAATACCTTCCACAGAGCATCTCTATCAACTCTATCATATGCCTTCTCCAGATCCATAAATGCTACATACAAATCCATTAGCTTTTCTAAGTATTTCTCACATACATTATTCAAAGCAAACACCTGATCCTCACATCCTCTACCACTTCGGAAACAACACTACTCTTCCCCAGTCTGATGCTCTGTACATGCCTTCACCCTCTCAATCAATACCCTCCTATATAATTTACCAGGAATACTCAACAAACTTATACCTCTGTAATTTGAGCACTCACTCTTATCCCCTTTGCCATTGTACAATGGCACTATGCAAGCATTCCGCCAATCCTCAGGCACCTCACCATGAGTCATACATACTTTAGATAACCTTACCAACCAGTCAACAATACAGTCACCCCTTTTTTAATAAATTTCACAGCAATACCATCCAACCCCACTGCCTTGCCGGCTTTCATCTTCCGCTAAGCTTTTACTATCTCTTCTCTGTTTATCAAATCATTTTCCCTAACCCTCTCACTAGACATACCACCTCGACCAAGACACCCTATATCTGCCACTCTATCATCAATCACATTCAACAAACCTTCAAAATACTCACTCCATCTCCTTCTCACATCACCACTACTTGTTAGCACATCCCCATTAGCCCCCTTCACTGAGGTTCCCATTTGTTCCCTTGTCTTACGCACTTTATTTACCTCCTTCCAAAACATCTTTTTATTCTCCTTAAAATTTGATTATACTTTCTCTCCCCAACTCTCATTTGCCCTCTTTTTCACCTCTTGCACCTTTCTCTTGACCTCCTGCCTCTTTCTTTTATACATCTCCCACTCATTTGCATTATTTCCCAGCAAAAATCGTCCAAATGCCTCTCTCTTCTCTTTCACTAATAATCCTACTTCTTCATCCCACCATGCACTACCATTTCTAATCTGCCTATCTCCAACGCTTCTCATGCCACAAGCATCTTTTGCGCAAAACATCACTGCTTCCCTAAATACATCCCATTCCTCCCCCACTCCCCTTACCTCCTTTGTTCTCACCTTTTTCCATTCTGTACTCAGTCTCTCCTGGTACTTCCTCACACAAGTCTCCTTCCCGAGCTCACTCCCTCTCACCCCTCTCTTCAGCCCAACATTCTCTCTTCTTTTCTGAAACCCTCTACAAATCTTCACGTTCGCCTCCCCAAGATAATGAGCAGACATCCCTCCAGTTGCACCTCTCAGCACATTAACATCAAAAAGTCTCTTTCGCACGCCTATCAGTTAACACGTAATCCAATAACGCTCTCTGGTCATCTCTCCAACTTACATACGTATATTTATGCATATGTATCTTTTTAAAGCAGGTATTCCCAATCACCAGTCCTTTTCAGCACATAAATCTACAAGCTCTTCACCATTTCCATTTACAACACTGAACACCCCATGTATACCAATTATTCCCTCAGCTGCAACATTACTCATCTTTGCATTCAAATCACCCATCACTATTTCCCGGTCTCGTGCATCAAAACTACTAACACACTCGTTCAGCTGCTCTCAAAACACTTGCCTCGCATGATCTTTCTTCTCATGCCCAAGTGCATACGCAACAATAATCACCCATCTCTCTCCATCAACTTTCAGTTTTACCCATATAAATCTAGAGTTTACTTTCTTACAATCTATCACATACTCCCACCACTCCCGTTTCAGAAGTAGTGCTACTCCTTCCTTGTTCTTGTCCTCTCACTAACCCCTGACTTTACTCCCAAGACATTCCCAAAGCACTCTTCCCCTTTACTCTTGAGCTTCGTTTCACTCAGAGCCAAAACTTCCAGGATCCTTTACTCAAACATACTACCTATCTCTCCTTTTCTCTCATCTTGGTTACATCCACACACATTTAGACACCCCAGTCAGCGCCTTCGAGGAGGATAAGCACTCCCCGCGTGACTCCTTCTTCTGTTTCCAGTTTTAGAAAATTAAAAAAACGAGGAGGGGAGGGTTTCTGGCACCCCGCTCGCTCCCCCTTTACTCGCCTTCTACGACACGTGAGGAATGAGTGAAGTATTCTTTCTCTCCTATCCCCTATATATATATATATATATATATATATATATATATATATATATATATATATATATATATATATATATATATATATATATATATATATATATATATATATATATATATATATATATATATATAAATTTTAGGGAGAATAAAAAGATGTTCTGGAAGGAGGTAAATAAAGTGCGTAAGACAAGGGAGCAAATGGGAACTTCAGTGAATGGCGCAAATGGGGAGGTGATAACAAGTAGTGGTGATGTGAGAAGGAGATGGAGTGAGTATTTTGAAGGTTTGTTGAATGTGTTTGATGATAGAGTGGCAGATATAGGGTGTTTGGGTCGAGGTGGTGTGCAAAGTGAAAGGGTTAGGGAAAATGAGTTGGTAAACAGAGAAGAGGTAGTAAAAGCTTTGCGGAAGATGAAAGCCGGCAAGGCAGCAGGTTTGGATGGTATTGCAGTGGAATTTATTAAAAAAGGGGGTGACTGTATTGTTGACCGGTTGGTAAGGTTATTTAATGTATGTATGACTCATGGTGAGGTGCCTGAGGATGGGCGGAATGCGTGCATAGTGCCACTGTACAAAGGCAAAGGGGATAAGAGTGAGTGCTCAAATTACAGAGGTATAAGTTTGTTGAGTATTCCTGATAAATTATATGGGAGGGTATTGATTGAGAGGGTGAAGGCATGTACAGAGCATGAGATTGGGGAAGAGCAGTGTGGTTTCAGAAGTGGTAGAGGATGTGTGGATCAGGTGTTTGCTTTGAAGAATGTATGTGAGAAATACTTAGAAAAGCAAATGGACTTGTATGTACCATTTATGGATCTGGAGAAGGCATATGATAGAGTTGATAGAGATGCTCTGTGGAAGGTATTAAGAATATATGGTGTGGGAGGCAAGTTGTTAGAAGCAGTGAAAAGTTTTTATTGAGGATGTAAGGCATGTGTACGTGTAGGAAGAGAGGAAAGTGATTGGTTCTCAGTGAATGTAGGTTTGCGGCAGGGGTGTGTGATGTCTCCATGGTTGTTTAATTTGTTTATGGATGGGGTTG
Organism: Panulirus ornatus; assembly: GCF_036320965.1. NCBI lineage: Eukaryota > Metazoa > Arthropoda > Malacostraca > Decapoda > Palinuridae > Panulirus > Panulirus ornatus. Next base: position 2,416,080 of record NC_092241.1, on the reverse strand, counting down.
TTAGGGAGGTGAATGCAAGAGTTTTGGAAAGAGGGGCAAGTATGAAGTCTGTTGTGGATGAGAGAGCTTGGGAAGTGAGTCAGTTGTTGTTCGCTGATGATACAGCGCTGGTGGCTGATTCATGTGAGAACTGCAGAAGCTGGTGACTGAGTTTGGTAAAGTGTGTGAAAGAAGAAATTTAAGAGTAAATGTGAATAAGAGCAAGGTTATTAGGGACAGTAGGGCTGAGGGTCAAGTCAATTGGGAGGTAAGTTTGAATGGAGAAAAACTGGAGGAAGTGAAGTGTTTTAGATATCTGGGAGTGGATGCGGCAGCGGATGGAACCATGGAAGCGGAAGTTAAATGATAGGGTGGGGGAGGGGGCGAAAATCGTGGGAGCCTTGAAGAATGAGTGGAAGTCGAGAACATTATCTCGGAAAGCAAAAATGGGTATGTTTGAAGGAATAGTGGTTCCAACAATGTTGTATGGTTGCTAGGCGTGGGCTATGGATAGAGTTGTGCGCATGAGGATGGATGTGCTGGAAATAAGATGTTTGAGGACAATGTGTGGTGTGAGATGGTTTGATCGAGTAAGTAATGTAAGGGTAAGAGAGATGTGTGGAAATAAAAAGAGCGTGGTTGAGAGAGCAGAAGAGGGTGTTTTGAAATGGTTTGGTCACATGGAGAGAATGAGTGAGGAAAGATTGGCCAAGAGGATGTATGTGTCGGAGGTGGAGGGAACGTGGAGAAGTGGGAGACCAAATTGGAGGTGGAAAGATGGAGTGAAAAAGATTTTGTGTGATCGGGGCCTGAACATGCAGGAGGGTGAAAGGCGGGGAAGGAATGGAGTGATTTGGATCGATGTGGTATACCAGGGTTGACTTGTTGTCAGTGGATTGAATCAGGGCATGTGAAGCGTCTGGGGTAAACCATGGAAAGTTGTGTGGGGCCTGGATGTGGAATGGGAGCTGTGGTTTCGAGCATTATTGCGTGACAGCTGGAGACTGAGTGTGAACGAATGGGGCCTTTGCTGTCTTTTCATAGTGCTACCTCGCACACATGAGGGGGGAGGGGGATGGTATTCCATGTGTGGCGAGGTGACGATGGGAATGAATAGGGGCAGACAGTGTGAATTGTGTGCATGGGTATATATGTATGTGTCTGTGTGTGTATATATAAATGTGTACATTGAGATGTATAGGTATATATATTTGCGTGTGTGGGCGTGTGTGTGTGTACATTGTGTATGGGGGTGGGTTGTGCCATTTCTTTCGTCTGTTTCCTTGCGCTACCTCGCAAACGCGGGACACAGCGACAAAGAAAATGATAAAAAAAAAAAAATATATATATATATATATATATATATATATATATATATATATATATATATATATATATATATATATGTATATATATATATATATATATATATATATATATATATATATATATATATATACATATATATATATATATATATATATATATATATATATATATATATATATATATATATATATATACATATCTATCTATATATATATATATATATATATATATATATATATATATATATATATATATATATATATAAATATATATATATATATATATTCTTTTTTTTTTTTTTTTTTTTTTGCTTTGTCGCTGTCTCCCGCGTTTGCGAGGTAGCGCAGGAAACAGACGAAAGAAATGGCGCAACCCACCCCCATACAAATGCCTTGATTCAATCCACTGACAGCAAGTCAACCCCGGTATACCACATCGCTCCAATTCACTCTATTCTTTGCCATCCTTTCACCCTCCTGCATGTTCAGGCCCCGATCACACAAAATCTTTTTCACTCCATCTTTCCATCTCCAATTTGGTCTCCCTCTTTTCCTCGTTCCCTCCACGTCCGACACATATATCCTCTTGGTCAATCTTTCCTCACTCATTCTCTCCATGTGACCAAACCATTTTAAAACACCCTCTTCTGCTCTCTCAACCACGCTCTTTTTATTTCCACACATCTCTCTTACCCTTACGTTACTTTCTCGATCAAACCATCTCACACCACATTTTGTCCTCAAACATCTCATTTCCAGCACATCCACCCTCCTGCGCACAACTCTATCCATAGTCCACGCCTAGCAACCATACAACATTGTTGGAACCACTATTCCTTCAAACATACCCATTTTTGCTTTCCGAGATAATGTTCTCGACTTCCACACCTTCTTCAAGGCTCCCAGAATTTTCGCCCCCTCCCCCACCCTATGATCCACTTCCGCTTCCATGGTTCCATCCGCTGCCAGATCCACTCCCAGATATCTAAAACACTTCACTTCCTCCAGTTTTTCTCCATTCAAACTCACCTCCCAATTGAATTGACCCTCAACCCTACTGTACCTAATAACCTTGCTCTTATTCACATTTACTCTTAACTTTCTTCTTTCACACACTTTACCAAACTCAGTCACCAGCTTCTGCAGTTTCTCACATGAATCAGCCACCAGCGCTGCATCATCAGCGAACAACAACTGACTCACTTCCCAAGCTCTCTCATCCCCAACAGACTTCATACTTGCCCCTCTTTCCAAAACTCTTGCATTCACCTCCCTAACAACCCCATCCATAAAAAAATTAAACAACCATGGAGACATCACACACCCCTGCCGCAAACCTACATTCACTGAGAACCAATCACTTTCCTCTCTTCCTACACGTACACATGCCTTACATCCTCGATAAAAACTTTTCACTGCTTCTAACAACTTGCCTTTCACACCATATATTCTTAATACCTTCCACAGAGCATCTCTATCAACTCTATCATATGCCTTCTCCAGATCCATAAATGGTACATACAAATCCATTTGCTTTTCTAAGTATTTCTCACATACATTCTTCAAAGCAAACACCTGATCCACACATCCTCTACCACTTCTGAAACCACACTGCTCTTCCCCAATCTGATGCTCTGTACATGCCTTTACCCTCTCAATCAATACCCTCCCATATAATTTGCCAGGAATACTCAACAAACTTATACCTCTGTAATTTGAGTACTCACTCTTATCCCCTTTGCCTTTGTACAATGGCACTATGCACGCATTCCGCCAATCCTCAGGCACCTCACCATGAGTCATACATACATTAGATAACCTTACCAACCAGTCAACAATACAGTCATCCCCTTTTTTAATAAATTCCACTGGAATGCCATCCAAACCTGCTGCCTTGCCGGCTTTCATCTTCCGCAAAGCTTTTACTCCCTCTTCTCTGTTTACCAACTCATTTTCCCTAACCCTCGCACTTTGCACACCACCTCGAGCAAAACACCCTATACCTGCCACTCTATCATCAAACACATTCAACAAACCTTTGAAATACTCACTCCATCTCCTTCTCACATCACCACTACTTGTTATCACCTCCCCATTTGCGCCCTTCACTGAAGTTCCCATTGTAAGTAGGAGAGATGGCCATTTCCCGCATTAGTGAGGTAGCGTTAAGAACAGAGGATTGGGCCTTAGAGGGAATATCCTCACCTGGCCCCCTTCTCTGTTCCTTCTTTTGGAAACCAGCCACCCGCTCCCTCCCCTTTTAGTCGCCTTCTACGACACGCAGGGAATACGTGGGAAGTATTCTTTCTCCCCTAACCCCAGGGATAATATATATATATATATATATATATATATATATATATATATATATATATATATATATATATATATATATATATATATATATATATATATATGTGTGTGTGTGTGTGTGTGTATATATAAATGAGAGTTGGCGTGAGAGGGTATCATTAAATTTTAGGGAAAATAAAAAGATGTTTTGGGAGTAGGTGAATAAAGTGCGTACGACAAGGTTAGAAATGGGAACTTCAGTAAAGGGGGCTAATGGGGAGGTGATAACAAATACTGGTGATGTGAGGAGATCGAAGGAGTACTTTGAAGGTTTGTTGAATGTGTTTGATGATAAATTGGCAGATATAGGGTGTTTTGGTGGAGGTGGTGTACAAAGTGAGAGGATTAGGGAAAATGATTTGGTAAACAGAGAAGAGGTAGTAAAAGCTTTGCGGAAGATGAACGCCGGCAAGACAGCGGGTTTGGATGGTATTGCAGTGGAATAAGAGGGGACGGGGATGGTATTCCATGTGTGGCGAGGTGGCGATGGGAATGAATAAAGGCAGACAGTGTGAATTGTGTGCATGGGTATATATGTATGTGTCTGTGTGTGTATATATATGTGTACATTGAGATGTATAGGTATGTATATTTGCGTGTGTGGACGTGTATGTATATACATGTGTATGGGGATGGGTTGGGCCATTTCTTTTGTCTGTTTCCTTGCGCTACCTCGCAAACGCGGGAGACAGCGACAAAGGAAAATAAAAAAAGAATAAAAATATATATATATATATGGCATAGTGCCATTGTACAAAGGCAAAGGGGATAAGAGTGAGTGCTCAAATTACAGAGGTATAAGTTTGTTGAGTATTCCTGGTAAATTATATGGGAGGGTATTGATTGAGAGGGTGAAGGCATGTACAGAGCATCAGATTGGGGAAGAGCAGTGTGGTTTCAGAAGTGGTAGAGGATGTGTGGATCAGGTGTTTGCTTTGAAGAATGTATGTGAGAAATACTTAGAAAAGCAAATGGATTTGTATGTACCATTTATGGATCTGGAGAAGGCATATGATAGAGTTGATAGAGATGCTCTGTGGAAGGTATTAAGAATATATGGTGTGGGAGGAAAGTTGTTAGAACCAGTGAAAAGTTTTTATCGAGGATGTAAGGCATGTGTACGTGTAGGAAGAGAGGAAAGTGATTGGTTCTCAGTGAATGTAGGTTTGCGGCAGGGGTGTGTGATGTCTCCATGGTTGTTTAATTTGTTTATGGATGGGGTTGTTAGGGAGATAAATGCAAGAGTTTTGGAAAGAGGGGCAAGTATGAAGTCTGTTGGGGATGAGAGAGCTTGGGAAGTGAGTCAGTTGTTGTTCGCTGATGATACAGCGCTGGTGGCTGATTCATGTGAGAAACTGCAGAAGCTGGTGACTGAGTTTGGTAAAGTGTGTGGAAGAAGAAAGTTAAGAGTAAATGTGAAAAAGAGCAAGGTTATTAGGTACAGTAGGGTTAAGGGTCAAGTCAGTTGGGAGGTGAGTTTGAATGGAGAAAAACTAGAGGAAGTGAAGTGTTTTAGATATCTGGGAGTGGATCTGGCAGCGGATGGAACCATGGAAGCGGAAGTGGATCATAGGGTGGGGGAGGGGGCGAAAATTCTGGGAGCCTTGAATAATGTGTGGAAGTCGAGAACATTATCTCGGAAAGCAAAAATGGGTATGTTTGAAGGAATAGTGGTTCCAACAATGTTATATGGTTGCGAGGCGTGGACTATGGATAGAGTTGTGCGCAGGAGGATGGATGTGCTGGAAATGAGATGTTTGAGGACAATGTGTGGTGTGAGGTGGTTTGATCGAGCAAGTAACGTAAGGGTAAGAGAGATGTGTGGAAATAAAAAGAGCGTGGTTGAGAGAGCAGAAGAGGGTGTTTTGAAATGGTTTGGTCACATGGAGAGAATGAGTGAGGAAAGATTGACCAAGAGGATATATGTGTCGGAGGTGGAGGGAACGAGGAGAAGAGGGAGACCAAATTGGAGGTGGAAAGATGGAGTGAAAAAGATTTTGTGTGATCGGGGCCTGAACATGCAGGAGGGTGAGAGGAGGGCAAGGAATAGAGTGAGTTGGAGCGATGTGGTATACCGGGGTTGACGTGCTGTCAGTGGATTGAATCAAGGCATGTGAAGCGTCTGGGGTAAACCATGGAAAGCTGTGTAGGTATGTATATTTGCGTGTGTGGACGTATGTATATACATGTGTATGGGGGGGGGTTGGGCCATTTCTTTCGTCTGTTTCCTTGCGCTACCTCGCAAACGCGGGAGACAGCGACAAAGTATAAAAAAAAAAAAATATATATATAGATATATATATATATATATATGTGTGTGTGTGTGTGTGTGTGTGTGTGTGTGTTTGTGTATATATATGTATATAGGGCCTTTTAACTCAAATTCCGTTCGCTAGAACAATTTCATAAAGAAGTAATCTAGAAAAAAAACTTTGCCCTGATCGTTGATGACGAGACGCTCTCAACGATTACGGTATTTTTACAGTGTACATAGATTATGAGTAGAGTGAATTGGAATGATGTGGTATAGTGGGGTCGACGTGCTGTCAATGGATTGAACCAGGTTATGTGACGCGTCTGGGTGGGGCCTGGATGTGGAAAGGGAACTGTGGTTTGGGTGCATTACACATGACAGCTAGAGACTGAGTGTGAACCAATGTGGCCTTTTTTATCTGTTCCTGGTGCTGCCTCGCTAGGGGGAGAGAGAGAGAGATAGAGAGAGAGAGAGAGAGAGAGAGAGAGAGAGAGAGAGAGAGAGAGAGAGAGAGAGAGAGAGAGAGAGAGAGAGAGAGAGAGAGAGAGAGAGAGAGAGAGAGGAGCTATTGTGGAGGAATGGTGTAGGAGTGGATGAAGGGAGCAAGTATTGATATGTACATGTGTATACATTTATATGTCTGTATGTATATGTATGTTTACGTTGAGATGTATATGTGTATGCATATGTGCATGTGTGGGCATTTATGTGTATACATGTGTATGTGGGTGGATTTGGCCATTCCTCGTCTGTTTTCTTGCGCTACCTCTCTGACGCGGGAGACGGCGGTTGAGTATAATGATAATAATGATAATAAAAAAGATTATTACGAGATTTGTTATATCCGATCGATAGACATATTTTCAAGAAGCGCTCCCAGAAACGAGTCATTTGCGAGAGAAATGTGGGTCAAAATCGTTCCAGTTACAATTAAATGCACTTGGAATAACATGTCGCTCGCTAATGATAATAATGATAAAAATGAAGCTTCGTGGGAAGGAAACCGTAAGATCACCAGGATTTACCGCCCTGAATACACTGAATCTGGAAGCATTACGTCCACCTCCTCAGATGTGGTGGCTTATTTCTTCAGACAGGAAGGATGGGCATCAATTACTGCAGGTTTCCCATGCTTAGTTTTTAAGAATTAGGCAGGAGGATGGGAAGAGAAGTAGACATCATTATCAAGGGGAAGACTCACATCTGCTGTTTTCCAAACGCCATCAGCAATCAATATAAAAAAGAAGAAGAAATAACGCGGTACCAATTGCTTTACTGGACCGGCTTATACGTCTTTTCCCCCTAAACCCACAGTATTAGTTCAGAGATCGAGGTGTGGATGGTGGTGGAATTACGACAGTGGATGGAGAGATGGTAAGGGACTCTTTCCAGGAGCGATCTGGTGATGGTGTGAAGAATTACCTGGTGGAGGCCGGGGAGAAGAGGAAAGGACGAATTATGACATCGTTAAGACAGTGATGAAAATCCCAGGACAATCACAGTTTGGAAGAACACACTACATCTTCCTAAGCTTTTCGCTTTTGAGTTACTTGGATGCTAAATTCATTTGCTATAATTCACCAAATTCTCACTGAATTGAAATGAAACTTAAGTTTGAGACCGGAGACCAATGTCACAAGTAAACAGATTTGTCTTACATGAAATATGAAATGGCCTATAGCAATAACAAACAATTATAAATATATACATATACGATTTTTCTTTCGAGAGCTTAAAAGGATTATCTTGATTGTAAGATTATGTCAATCATCTTTATCACTGAGTAAGTTGTTGTATATTCCGATCAAGGGTGTTACTGCGGAGATATCGAGATTAGTCTGAACTGAACATTCCATTAAATAGTAATGATAATGATAGTAATGATATCTGCTTAAATCATATTGACTTTAGTTTCCTATTCAACTCGTTTTCTGTAATCATACTTCAAGATGAAAAGAAAATTGCTTATACCAATGTTAAGTAATTTTTGGATACTGTATACCTTCTTATAAGAACTAGAATCAATCATACTTCTTCTGAGCACAGTATTATATAATTCTTTTGATAGGTAAAGTGAATTATTCGAGCAATTGATCTAGAAACGAAATGTTTTTCGCTTAACAGTAGTCGTATAAAATGAAATGAGCTTTAGTCTCCCCTACTTACCAGCATTTTCTGTAGCTCATATTTCACGATGAAAAGAAAATTATATATACCTGACTCAAGTAATTTTTAGTAACTGTGTACCCTCTCATAATATTATAATTTTTGCAAACGGAAAGTTGATTCATTAAGTAATATGAAAAAATTCTTCGTCTTCACAGGAAAAGATAAATTTTCTGTAGCTGATGTTTATGCTTTTCTAAGTTTTGTCGAATGCTGAAGTTATTTATTTCAGGAAACGTAAAATAGATTCAAAGGCACTTGAAATTATTTCCATGTTTCAAAAGAATTTAGACTTAAAAGTTTTGTAGATTCAAGATGCTATTGCTGTCATATCTTAAACCAAATTTGGCAAAATAATAGTGGTCTGAGGAAACCTACGGGACCATACGACTAGGTGTGTGCTTACGAAAAACTTGATTTAGGTTCGAGTGTTGCATCTTCAGCTTTATAATCTGTAAGGCATCCTAGCTACCATCACTGTAGAACATTCATCTGGTACAGTTTCCCAGTTATGGAACACGAGAAAGCATAGATTCATTAATGAAGCTCTCCACTCCCCGCGATGTCCTTCGAAGGGAGCTGAACTAGCGGGGCTCGTTTAGTCTCTTGATATGCACGGTCAAGGCGATCTGCCGTGAGGTAGGGCTCTGGTTCTATCTGCTTGGGACAGAAGGCATCCACTATGTAGGTAGGTAAGCGAATATCGAACCATCGTCTAACTGCCGCCTCTCTACTTACTTCTATCTATGCTATCAGCATTTTGATCTACCATCTTCCTCTTGGTGTGTCCATACATTCCTTCATTCAACTAACAATTTCCTTCACTATCTACATGTAGAGTAGGTCACTTGCTGAAACCCCCTGAGATAAAAAAAACAAAATATGTACAGTAGTTAGCTTTTCCAGCACCTCCCATCACTAATTGGGAATCTATGAAGATTACAGTCGAAGGTCAAACTCTAGGAAGGCTGAAACTGCTGTACTTTTGTGACAGTCTGCCTCACCTGCGACCTTACATACATCCTGAAAAAATGGAAGAGACCTCAATCCTTACTCACATCACGTCTTATTTCCACAATGAATCAACACACCTGTTCATCAAAGTGATTATATCCTTGGTACATTGTCCCTCCATGGGTGAAAGACACATAGCATTTCCTGACCAACTAGTACAGGCGTTAAGACGCCCCAGCTCGCCTCTTCGGGCACACCTGTACCACTTGTCTGTCCTCCTCAGAGTCAACCGCGGAGGAACAGGACATCCAAAATATGATAGACATAAAACAGTTCTTTTAGATTTACAGTGAACTAAAACATCCATCAATACATAGGACGTTGACAAAAGATAGTCTCTAAACCCACTAGTCCGTGTCTCTGCTCTCTACTGTGGTGAGGGCCTACATACTAAGTCTTGTAGCTTCTCCTTCACCTCCTCTTCAGGATCAGCGCTACTGTCATCCTGCTCAATGTTGTCTTGTAGCCCAGGAGACCAATGCCCCATTGCTCTCACGTTCACGCCTTACTCTTATTGTAGTAATTCTCTCATAAGGAGCGTACCGTGGTAAGGCAGGATCCTTGTGCCCCTTAATCAACCAACCTACAGCTCATTCTAATTAAGTATACATTTATATCAACACAGAAAAAGTTGTTATGCGTTAGCAGAACGGCATAAGAACCCCTCCAGAGAGGATTACTTAAAATATGGGATCAACATTTCAATTCTTTTGCTTTACTTTTAAAGAATCTCAGTCATACGTCAAGTTCACATTTCTCTCTTCGTATCAACCTTTTCCTCAGCTACCTGTGGGTCCACAAGGTCAGATCTCAAGTCAAAGTCATCAGGTGGAAGCCAGTCAGAATATCCTGTTAATATCTTGTTAGGCGACATCCTCGCCGTCATTACAGGCCATTTGACCTTATATTTCAAGGCGTCTGTAGGCCACTTATATGCTAATACCAGCTGTGTGAGAGTGTGCTTCACTCTCTCATAAGCTACGTTTCCCTCCATTGTATAAGCTGAGGATATCAACCAGCCAATGTAATGATGTTTCAAAACTTCTAAAACTTATTCTCTGAAAACCCTAAACCACTGTAGACAATTGATCAACTAGCCTCAGACAATTTGCCCTTTGTAGATGCAAATAAGTAAGTAATGTCAACTTAGTTGAGATGTGAGTTTGAATACAGAATACTTGGTGGATATGAAGTGTTTTAGATACCTAGGAATGGACATGGCAGCGAATGGAACCATGGAGGCGGAGGTGAGTCACTGGGTGGGGGAGGGGGTGAAGCCTCTGAGAGCACTAGGTAATGTGTGGAAGGAGGTCACTAATTATTTGGGAGGACGAAAATGGGTTTTTTCTGTTAACGTTAATCCAGTCGATACAATGGCCATGATTTTCAGTATGACAGAACAAAGCATCTGATCTTTGTCCTGTTCTTATACTATATCTATGTTGATTAAGTTTAACATAAAAATCCTTACCATTCTGCCAAACATAAAGCATATTACAGATTTTGCAAGGGATTCTGTAAACACAGCCGGCAGAATATCCTGGTAAGATTTTTGATTAAGATATTCTTTATAGTATTGCTAACGCTAAAGGTTACATTTACGTTAAAGGATTTAAGCGACCTGAGGAGCAATGTAAAATTGTCACAAAAAGGGAGAAATAAAAGAGTCCTGGCATCAAGGGGAAGTTTGGGTTTAATTCCATAAAATTATATCTTTGCCAACTTAAGGGATTTATCAATGAAAGATCTAGGATACTTTAACTTGGATCCAATAGAATTTATCTTCTCAAACTCATCATCAATAAATTCCGGGCTGTGTATACGTAATGCCCTAAAGAACTTGGAATAGAAAGATGATAATCTAAAAATGGTTACATATAGTTATCTTCCACTTCTATAGTAAAGTTGATGGAAGATACTAAATCATTAAGTAAAGGAAGATATGTTTGTAAATTTTCGTTTGTTGGCTAAACACAAAGAACATTATCTCAACAAATTTGCCTTAGAGAGGTAGCTATCCCTTAGTAACTGTGTTTCAAAGATATTCCATGTAAAGGTTACTTTATACCGGTGAAAAAGGTTACCCATCACCATACCAAATTTCGAGGAATAATATCATTCATTCCAGTGAACTGCAGTCTTTTATATAGAATTTTGTCAATCAATTAAACATCATTAAATAAATGCAGTCCGGAATTTATTGATGATGAGTATGTGAAGAAATATTCTAATGGAGCCAATTTGAGTACCCTAGATCTTTCATTGTTAAGTCACTTAAGTTGGCAAAGAAATAGTATTATAGAGTTATACCGAAACCTCCCATTGATACCAAGAATCTTTTAGTTTTCCATTTTAATGTAAATTTACATGACTTCTCAAGTTTGCCTGAATCCTTTAATATAAATGTAGCCTTAAGCAATAACAATATCATAAAGAATATCTTAAGATTTACCAGAAAATTTTGCGGGACGAGTTTACAGAATCCCTTCTAAAACCTGTAATATGTTTAATGTCGGACAGACTGGTAAGGATCTTTATGATAGCGTTAAGGAACATTAATTCAGTATGAGAACAGGACAGGAATCAAATGCTTTGTTTAATCATGTTAAAAATTGCGACCATTATACTGATTGGAGAAACGATAATTCTGATATTCACTGTAACTCCTTTACCACGATAGATATCATTGAAACTTTTATTACATTTTGTAGTAAAAGTCTACTTTTTCCATGGTAATAGATATTATCATCTAATTGATGATGTCTATAAAGTAAAGAAAATGGCGATTATAAACTTGAAACTTTGCCTTTGTGTCCGTGATGGCGATTCTTTGAAGTTCACTTATTTTTCAGAACATTCCAAGTATATTCAGTGCTGAGTAGATGATATAGAACTTTCTAGAGGTTTCCAGCAATATGAGTAGTAGTATAAGTACAAGGGCCTTAAACCAACCAGTTCACTTTAGAGCTAGCTGCCTAAGTGGATACATATATTACATGCATTTTACTGAGATAACACCTTGAGGCTGCAAGCACCCGGCAGACGCATTTTGCTATGTCTGCCGCCAATTCATCAAAACAAGAGGGAAACAGTACTACGTGGCAGCATCAGCTAAGATGTGCTAGGCCTACAAGGCATATTGAGGCATGACTGTCGGGGATCAAGGCAAAGTCTGGGGAACTCATTTCACCTGTGAGAACTGACAAATAGATATGAAAGATAAGATAGACAATTGATGCTTGTTTGGATGGCGGAGTTTTATATTATAACATTTTTTAGAAATTTTATGATTTAATTTTTCTATTTCAATTTTCAATGTTATTAAAGAATTTCATGTATGTTATTGAGAAATGTTATTGAAAAACATCATATATGGAATATTCTGAGAAAATATTTTACACATTAGTCAAGGGTGAAACAAATCTGTAAAGCAGATATAATTTTCTTCATAATCACAATTTTATGTTGTTATTTTGTAGAATGGTACAGAGGGGAAAAGAGAGCCATGAAGTTCAGTATCCCAAGAATTTGGCAGGAACCTGCTAACCACTCAAGCAATCGCTTCTTCTGCATGGCGGACCCTTCCAAACGTCGGACTGGCAAGACCACTGCTATCACCTTCCATCATCCATGCCCCCTGTGCGACACGGCCCTCAGCTCCTTGTACCCACTCCTCCGGAAAGAGAGCAGCCGTCGTCAGAATAGATCAGCAAGTCGATTGGGGGAGGAAGGCGTTGTAGATCCAATTACAATTTCAGAGTTGCAGCTGAGGAGAGAAACCCATACTACCCCAGTCAAAAAAACCTCAACGACTTGATTAGAGATCTTGGTTTCACAAAGTCCAGTGCCGAGCTTTTGACGTCAGGCTCAAGCAGTGGAACTTGGTGGATGAAAGTGTGCAAATGGCAGATAACAGGAAGCGTCACATAGGTTATTCCAGCTTCTTTACCGTCGAAATGGGCTCTGCTTCTGCCACAATGTAACCAGTCTGATTGAGGCAATCGGAACAGCCTACAACCCGAACGAGTGACGCCTCTTTATTGACAGCTCACATTCTGGATCCTCAAAGTCTTGCTGTTCCATAACAGGAACAAGTACCCGTCTCTTCCCCTGGCTCACTCGGTGCACCTCATAGAAGAATACAACAACGTCAAGATCTTGCCAGACGCCTTGAAGTATGATGAGTACAACTGGGAGGTCATCGGTGGCATTCCTGATGGGTCTCCAAGGCGGTTTTACCAAGTTTCCCTGCAGGGACACCGCAACGCACTACCACAGGCGAGACTGGAGGACCAAATTCTCTGTGAGGATGAACACCGTCAAGTGGGAGCCACTGGTGGACCCAACGTGTTGACGTCACCACTGTACATAAGATTAGGCCTTCAGAAACAATTTGTCACAGTCTGCAGCCTTTAAGTATCTTCAAGACCTCTTCCCTAAGCTGTCTGAGGCAAAGATCAAGCCGGTATCTTCGTCAGACCACAGATAAAGATCCTGGAGTGCAAGGAATTCCCCAAGAAGGTCACTAGGAAGGAGAGAGCAACTTAGTACAGCTTTGTTGCAGTGGTTAGGAGATTCCTGGCCAATTACAAGGCCGAAAACTATGTGAAATTGTTGAGACTATGGTAAAGAACTACGGCAAAATGGGCTGCAGGATGTCCCTTAAAGTCCATATTCTTGACGCCCATCTTGGCAGATTTAAGAACATGGGAGTGTATTCGGAGGAGCCATTCGTCTAATATCCATGAGCAACGGGGTCTACACCGGTCAAATCCCATTAGGCTCACATTACCAGCAGCTAGAATTTACAGAACCTTCCTTTACAGACGTAGATGTATGAACATGAATATAGTGCACATGAACGTGCACTTTCATGGGACACACAGCACCCTCCAATTGCAAGGATTCGAACCTCTCGGCTATGATCGCCCCTAAAAGTAATCGAAAACCCTTCGTCTTACATCTGTGAGCATCGGGGTCTAGACCGGTCGAATCCCTTTAAGGCTCACTATTACAACAGCTAGCATTTTACAGATCCTTCCTGTACAAACGCAGATGTATATGGACGCAAATATAGTGCATATTAATGCGCACCTAAAGGCTTTGGGTTCGAGTCCTGGCTGTTGGAGGGTATCTATGTTCTATGACCGTGCACGTTCATATGCACTATATTCGTGTTCATATACCTCCGCGTTTGTACAGGAAGGCTCTGTAAAATTCTAACTACCGGTAAAGCGAGTCTGATAGGGTTTGACGAGTCTAGACCCAGGTGCTCATGGATGTGAGATGAAGGTTGTTCGATGACTTGTAATCGATTAGTCATTTCCAAATAGGGGTGATCATAGCCAAGCAGTTAGCGATCCTGACTACCGCGCAAAGGTCCTGGGTTCAACTCCTGGCTGTTGGAGGGAATTATGAGTTGTATGAAAGTGCGAGTTTACGTGCACTATATTCGTGTGTGTATATATATATATATATATATATATATATATATATATATATATATATATATATATATATATATACAGATAGATATGTTGATCACACTAGTACGTGATGATACTTATGAAAGTGAAATAGCAATTCAGTAGGAGTTCAGATCATTTTATTTAATATGTAATATTTCTATACATGAAGCACTACATACTTCACTGAGGTAATCCGCCTCATCAGGTAACAATATTTCATAAAGTTTTCTCAACTCACCATGACCACAGCAACACCTCTCGCCTTTGCCATTGTAGAAGATGCCATGTGGATGCCGGGTGACATGAAGGGTGTTCGATAATTTTCACTACGTTTTGTGTTTTTACTAACTCTTTCATAATGATTTAGTCGATAATAGGATGGACTTTAAAGTTACCTGGGGACAAATTACAGTTCATAGTATTAGCAATGATGACAGATTCAATGACGTTACGGTCAGCATTATCAGAAGACAGGGGTACAATGTGACATGGTTGTTAAAGTCTACAGAGTGATCGTTTTAATGGCAGTGTTTTGCCGATCGCATTACGCCGGTCATCCTGGTGTACTGAATAACATTACCAAATGCATTCTTAAAACCCATCATATTTCCAAACAAATCATAAGGAAAATTTTCGAACAACCATCTTGTCACCCGGGCTAACACCGTCCAAACATCCCTCTGAGCCATAAGGCATCTCGTACTTTCATTCTCGATCAGGGCAGTGTATGGTGTATGATGGCAGAGGCGAGGGGTGTTGTGGTGGTCGTGTTGGGTTGAGAACACTTTATGAAATATCGACACTTGATGATGCGGATTGCCTCAATGGAATATGTTGTACAACATTTGTAGAAAAATTACATATTACAACATATGAATTCCTACTGACTTTCAATTTAGTAGTGTGTTAGTAGCTTTGATGCACGAGACCGGGTTATAGTGATGGGTGATTTGAATACAAAGGTGAGTAATGTGGCAGTTGGGGGAATAATTGGTGTACATAGGGTGTTCAGTGTTGTGAATGGAAATGGTGAAGAGCGTGTAGATTTATGTGTTAAAAAGGACTGGTAATTGGAAAAACCTGATTTAGAAAGAGAGATATACATAAGTATACGTATGTAAGTAGAAGAAATGACCAGAGAGCATTATTGGATTATGTGTTAATTGATAAGCGCTCGAAAGAGAGACTTTTGGATGTTAATGTGCCGAAAGGTGCAACTGGAGGGATGTCTGATCATTATCTTGTGGAGGCGAAGGTGAACATAAATAGAGGTGTTCAGAAAAGAAAAGAGAATGTTGGGCTGAAGAGAGTGGTGAGAGTAAGTGAACTTGGGAAGGAGACTTGTGTGAGGAAGTACCAAAAGAAACTGATTAGAGAAAGGAAAAAGGTGAGACCAAAGGACTTAAGGGGAGTGGGGGAGGAATGGGATGTATTTAAGAAGGTAGTGATGGCTTGCGCAAAAGATGCTAGTGGCATAAGAAGCGTGGGAGGTGGGCAGATTAGAAAGGGTAGTGAGTGGTGGGATGAAGAAGTAAGATTGTTAGTGCAAGAGAAAGGAGAGGCATTTGGACGATTCTTGCAGGGAAATAATGCAAATGAGTGGGAGATTTATAAAAGAAAGAGGCAGGAGGTCAAGAGAAAGGTGCAAGAGGTGAAAAAGATGGCAAATCAGAGATGGGGAGAGAGAGTATCATTAAATTTCAGGGAGAATAAAAGGGTGTTTTGGAAGAAGGTAAATAAAGTGCGTAAGACAAGGGAATAGATGGGAACATCAGTGAAGGGGGCTAATGGGGAGGTGATAACAAGTAGTGGTAATGTGTGGAGGAGATGGAGTGAGTATTTTGAAGGTTTGTTGAATATGTTAGATGATAGAATGGCAGCTATAGGGTGTTTTGGTCGAGATGGTATGCAAAGGGAGAGGGTTAGGGAGAATGATTTGGTAAACAGAGAAGAGGTAGTAAAAGCTTTGCGTAAGATGAAAGCCGGCAAGGCAGCAGGTTTGGATGGTATTGCAGTGGAATTTATCAAAAAAAGGATGACTGTATTGTTGACTGGTTGATAAGGTTATTTAATGTATGCATGACTCATGGTAAGGTGCCTGAGGATTGGCGGAATGCTTGCATAGTGTCATTGCACCAAAGCAAAGGGGATAAGGGTGAGTGCTCAAATTACAGAGGTATAAGTTTGTTGAGTATTTCCGGGAAATTCTATGGGAGGGTAACTATTGAGAGGGTGAAGGCATGTACATTGCATTAGATTGAGGAAGAGCTGTGGCGTTTTAGATATCTGGGAGTGGATTTGGCAGCGGATGGAAACATGGAAGCGGAAGTGGATCATAGTGTGGGGGAGAGGGCGAAAGTTCTGGGAGCGTTGAAAATGTATTGAAGTCGAGAATATTTTCTTGGAAATCAGAAATTGGTATGTATGAAGGAATAGTAGTTCCAACAATGTTATATAGTTGCACGGTGTGGGCTATGGATAAAGTTGTGCGGAGGGGGGTGGATGTGCTGAAAATGAGATATTTGAGGACAATATGTGGTGTGAGGTGGTTTGATCTAGAAAATAATGAAAGGGTAAGAGAGATGTGTGGTAATAAAAAGAGTGTAGTTGAGAGAGCAGAAGAGGGTGTTTGGTAACATGGAGAGAATGAGTGTTTAAAGATTGTCAAAGAGGATATATGTGTCAGAAGTGGAGACAACGAGGAGAACTGGGACTCTTTTTATTTCCACACATCTCTCTTACCCTTACATTAATCACTCGATCAAACCACCTCACAACACATATTGTCCTCAAACATCTCATTTCCAGCACATCCACCCTCCTGCGCACAGCTCCATCCATAGCCCACGCCTCGCAAGAATACAACATTGTTGGAACTACTATTCCTTCAAACATACCCATTTTTGCTTTCCGAGATAATGTTCTCGACTTCCAAACATTCTTCAAGGCTCCCAGAACTTTCGCCCCCTCCCCCACCCTATGATTCACTTCCGCTTCCATGGTTCCATCCGCTGCCAGATCCACTCCCAGATATCTAAAACACTTCACTTCCTCCAGTTTTTCTCCATTCAAACTTACCTACCAATTGACTTGACCCTCAACCCTACTGTACCTAATAACCTTGCTCTTATTCACATTTACTCTTAACTTTCTTCTTTCACACACTTTACCAAACTTAGTCACCAGCTTCCGCAGTTTCTCACATGAATCAGCCACCAGCGCTGTATCATCAGCGAACAACAACTGACTCACTTCCCAAGCTCTCTCATCCACAACAGACTACATACTTGCCCCTCTTTCCAAAACTCTTGCATTCACCTACCGCACAACCCATCCATAAACAAATTAAACAACCATGGAGACATCACACACCCCTGCCGTAAACCTACATTCACTGAGAACCAATCACTTTCCTATCTTCCTACACGTGCACATGCCTTACATCCTCGATCAAAACTTTTCACTGCTTCTAATAACTTGCCTCCCACACCATATATTCTTAATACCTTCCACAGAGCATCTCTATCAACTCTATCATATGCCTTCTCCAGATCCATAAATGCTTCATAGAAAACCATTTGCTTTTCCAAGTATTTCTCACATACATTCTTCAGAGCATACACCTGATCCACACATCCTCTACCACTTCTGAAACCACAATGCTCTTCCCTAATCTGACGCTCTGTACGTGCCTTCACCCTCTCAATCAATACCCTCCCATATAATTTACCAAGAATACTCAACAAACTTATACCTCTGTAATTTGAGCACTCACTCTTATCCCCTTTGCCTTTGTGCAATGGCACTATGCACGCATTCCGCCAATCCTCAGGGCATCTCACCAAGAGTCATACATACATTAAATAACCTTACCAACCAGTCAATAATACAGTCACCCCCTTTTTTAATAAATTCCACTGCAATACCATCTAAACCTTCTGCCTAGCCGGCTTTCATCTTCCGTAAAGCTTTTACTACCTCTTCTCTATTTACCAAATCATTTTCCCTATCCCTCTCACTTTGCACACCACCTCGACCAAAACACTCTATCATCAAACACATTCAACAAACCTTCAAAATACTCACTCCATCCCCTTCTCACATCACCACTACTTGTCATCACCTCCCCATTAGCCCCCTTCACTGAAGTTCCCATTTGCTCCCTTGTCTTACGCACTTTATTTACCTCCTTCCAAAACATCTTTTTATTCTCCCTAAAATTAATGATACTCTCTCACCCCAACTTTCATTTGCCCTCTTTTTCACCTCTTGCACCTTTCTCTTGACCTCCTGTCTCATTCAGCTGCTCCCAAAACACTTGCCTCTCATGATCTTTCTTCTAATGCCCAGGTGCATATGCACCAATAATCACCCATCTCTCTCCATCAACTTTCAGTTTTACCCATATCAATCGAGAATTTACTTTCTTACATTCTATCACATACTCCCACAACTCCTGTTTCAGGAGTACTGCTACTCCTTCCCTTGCTCTTGTCCTCTCACTAACCCCTGACTTTACTCCCAAGACATTCCCAAACCACTCTTCCCCTTTACCCTTGAGCTTCGTTTCACTCAGAGCCAAAACATCCAGGTTCCTTTCCTCAAACATACGACCTATATACCTATATATATATATATATATATATATATATATATATATATATATATATATATATATATATATATATATATATATATATATATATATATATATATATATATATATATATATATATATATATATATATATATATATATATATATATATATATATATATATATATATATATATATATATATATATATATATATATATATATATATATATATATATATATATATATATATATATATATATATATATATATATATATATATATATATATATATATATACATCCCTGGGGATAGGGGAGAAAGAATACTTCCCACACATTCCTCACGTGTCGTAGTAGGCGACTAAAGGGGACGGGAGCCGGGGGCCAGAAACTCTCCCCTCCTTGTATTTTAAAATTCTAAAAGGGGAAGCAGAGGAAGGAGTCACGCGGGGACTGCTCATCCTCCTCGAAGGCTGAGATTGGGGTGTCGAAATGTGTGTGGATGTAACCAAGATGAGAAAAAGGAGAGATAGGCAGTATACTGGAGGAAAGGAACCTAGATGTTTTGACTCTGAGTGAAACGAAGCTCAAGGGTAAACGGGAAGAGTGGTTTGGGAATGTCTTGGAGTAAAGTCAGGGGTTAGTGAGAGGGCAAGAGCAAGGGAAGGAGTAGCACTGCTCCTGAAACAGGAATTGTGGGAGTATGTGATAGAGTGTAAGAAAGTGAAATCTAGATTGATATGGGTAAAACTGAAAGTTGATGGAAAGAGATGGGTGAATATTAGGTGCATATGAACCTGGGCATGAGAAGAAAGATCATGAGAGGCAAGTGTTTTGGGAGCAGCTGAATGAGTGTGTTAGTGGTTGTGATATACAACACTGGGTTATAGTGATGGGTGATTTGAATGCAAAGGTGAATAATGTGGCAGTTGAGGGAATAATTGGTATACATGGGGTGCTCAGTGTTTTAAATGAAAATGGTGAGGAGCTTGTAGATTTATGTGCTGAAAAAGGACTGGTGATTGGGAATACATGGTTTGAAAAGCGAGATATACATAAGTATGCGTATGTAAGTAGGAGAGATGGCCAGAGAGCGTTATTGGATTACGCGTTAATTGATAGGCGCGCGAAAGAGAGACTTTTGGATGTTAATGTGCTTAGAGGTGCAACTGGAGGGATGTCTGATCATTATCTTGTGGAGGAGAAGGTGAAGATTTGTAGGGGTTTTCAGAAAAGAAGAGAGAATGTTGGGCTGAGGATGGTGGTGAGAGTAAGTGAGCTTGGGAAGGAGACTTGTGTGAGGAAGTACCAGGAGAGACTGAGTACAGAATGGAAAAAGGTGAGAACAAATGAGATAAGGGGAGTGAGGGAGGAATGGGATGCATTTAGGGAAGCAGTGATGGCTTGCGCAAAAGATGCTTGTGGCATGAGAAGAGTGGGAGGTGGGTTGATTAGAAAGGGTAGTGAGTGGTGGGATGAAGAAGTAAGATTATTAGTGAAAGAGAAGAGAGAGGCATTTGGGCGATTTTTGCAGGGAAAAAATACAATTGAGTGGGAGATGTATAAAAGAAAGAGACAGGAGGTCAAGAGAAAGGTGCAAGAGGTGAAAAAAAGGGCAAATGAGAGTTGGGGTGAGAGAGTATCATTAAATTTTAGGGAGAATAAAAAGATGTTCTGGAAGGAGGTAAATAAAGTGCGTAAGACAAGGGAGCAAATGGGAACTTGAGTGAAGGGCGCAAATGGGGAGGTGATAACTAGTAGTGGTGATGTGAGGAGGAGATGGAGTGAGTATTTTGAAGGTTTGTTGAATGTGTTTCATGATAGATTGGCAGATATAGGGTGTTTTGGTCGAGGTGGTGTGCAAAGTGAGAGGGTTAGGGAAAATGATTTGGTAAACGGAGAAGAGGTAGTAAAAGGTTTGCGGAAGATGAAAGCCGGCAAGGCAGAAGGTTTGGATGGTATTGCAGTGGAATTTATTAAAAAAGGGGGTGACTGTATTGTTGACTGGTTGGTAAGGTTATTTAATGTATGTATGACTCATGTTGAGGTGCCTGAGGATTGGCGGAATGCGTGCATAGTGCCATTGTACAAAGATAAAGGGGATAAGAGTGAGTGCTCAAATTACAGAGGTATAAGTTTGTTGAGTATTCCTGGTAAATTATATGGAAGGGTATTGATTGAGAGGGTGAAGGCATGTACAGAGCATCAGATTGGGGAAGAGCAGTGTGGTTTCAGAAGTGGTAGAGGATGTGTGGATCAGGTGTTTGCTTTGAAGAATGTATGTGAGAAATACTTAGAAAAGCTAATGTATTTGTATGTAGCATTTATGGATCTGGAGAAGGCATATGATACAGTTGATAGAGATGCTCTGTGGAAGGTATTAAGAATATATGGTGTGGGAGGCAGGTTATTAGAAGCAGTGAAAAGTTTTTATCGAGGATGTAAGGCATGTGTACGTGTAGGAAGAGAGGAAAGTGATTGGTTCTCAGTGAATGTAGGTTTGCGGCATGGGATGTGTGATGTCTCCATGGCTGTTTAATTTGTTTATGGGTGGGGTTGTTAGGGAGGTGAATACAAGAGTTTTGGAAAGAGGGGCAAGTATGAAGTCTGTTGTGGATGAGAGAGCTTGGGAAGTGAGTCAGTTGTTGTTCGCTGATGATACAGCGCTGGTGGCTGATTCATGTGAGAAACTGCAGAAGCTGGTGACTGAGTTTGGTAAAGTGTGTGAAAGAAGAAGGTTAAGAGTAAATGTGAATAAGAGCAAGGTTATTAGGTACAGTAGGGTTGAGGGTCAAGTCAATTGGGAGGTAAGTTTGCATGGAGAAAAACTGGAGGAAGTAAAGTGTTTTAGATATCTGGGAGTGGATCTGACAGCGGATGGAACCATGGAAGCGGAAGTGAATCATAGGGTGGGGGAGGGGGCGAAAATCCTGGGAGCCTTGAAGAATGTTTGGAAGTCGAGAACATTATCTCGGAAAGCAAAAATGGGTATGTTTGAAGGAATAGTGGTTCCAACAATGTTATATAGTTGCGAGTCGTGGGCTATGGATAGACTTGTGCGCAGGAGGGTGGATGTGCTGGAAATGAGATGTTTGAGGACAATGTGTGGTGTGAGGTGGTTTGATCGAGTAAGTAATGTAAGGGTAAGAGAGATGTGTGGAAATAAAAAGAGCGTGGTTGAAAGAGCAGAAGAGGGTGTTTTGAAATGGTTTGGGCACATGGATGGAATGAGTGAGGAAAGATTGACCAAGAGGATATATGTGTCGGAGGTGGCGAGAACGAGGAGAAGTTTGAGACCAAATTGGAGGTGGAAAGATGGAGTGAAAAAGATTTTGAGTGATCGGGGCCTGAACATGCAGGAGGGTGAAAGGCGGGCAAGGAATGGAGTGAATTGGATCGATGTGGTATACCGGGGTTGACGTGCTATCAGTGGATTGAATCAGGGCATGTGAAGCGTCTGGAGTAAACCATGGAAAGTTGTGTGTTGCCTGGAAATGGAAAGGGAGCTGTGGTTTCGGGCATTATTGCGTGACAGCTGGAGACTGAGTGTGAACAAATGGGGCCTTTGTTGTCTTTTCCTAGTGCTACCTCGCACACATGAGGGGGGAGGGGGATGGTATTTCCATGTGTGGCGAGGTGGCGATGGGAATGAATAGGGGTAGGCAGTGTGAACTGTGTGCATAGGTATATATGTATGTGTCTGTGTGTGTATATATATGTGTACATTGAGATGTATAGGTATGTATATTTGCGTGTGTGGACGTTTGTGTGTGTACATTGAGTACGGGGGTGGGTTGTGCCATTTCTTTCGTCTGTTTCCTTGCGCTACCTCGCAAACGCGGGAGACAGCGACAAAGCAAAATAATAATGATAAATATATATATATATATATATATATATATATATATATATATATATATATATATATATATATATATATATATATATATATATACATCATCCCTTGGGATTAGAGAGAAAGAATACTTCCCACGTATTCCTGGCGTGTCGTAATAGGCGACAAAATGGGGATTGAGCGAGGGGCTGGAAATCCTTCCCCTCATTTTTTTTCTTTCTAATTTTCCAAAAGAAGGTCCAGAGAACGGAGCCAGGTAAGGATATTTCCCCAAAGGTCCAGTCCTCTGTTCTTAACGCTACCCCGCTAACGCGGGAAATAGCGAATGGTATGAAAGTTATATATATATATATATATATATATATATATATATATATATATATATATATATATATATATATATATGTATATACATATATACACACATATACACACATAGATATATATATATATATATATATATATATATATATATATATATATATATATATATATATATATATATATATATATATATATATATATATATATATATAGGGAAAATGATTTGGTAAACAGAGAAGAGGTAGTAAAAGCTTTGCGGAAGATGAAAGCCGGCAAGGCAGCAGGTTTGGATGGTATTGCAGTGGAATTTATTAAAAAAGGGGGTGACTGTATTGTTGACTGGTTGGTAAGGTTATTTAATGTATGTATGACTCATGGTGAGGTGCCTGAGGATTGGCGGAATGCGTGCATAGTGCCATTGTACAAAGGCAAAGGGGATAAGAGTGAGTGCTCAAATTACAGAGGTATAAGTTTGTTGAGTATTCCTGGTAAATTATATGGGAGGGTATTGATTGAGAGGGTGAAGGCATGTACAGAGCATCAGATTGGGGAACAGCAGTGTGGTTTCAGAAGTGGTAGAGGATGTGTGGATCAGGTGTTTGCTTTGAAGAATGTGTGTGAGAAATACTTAGAAAAGCAAATGGATTTGTATGTAGCATTTATGGATCTGGAGAAGGCATATGATAGAGTTGATAGAGATGCTCTGTGGAAGGTATTAAGAATATATGGTGTGGGAGGCAAGTTGTTAGAAGCAGTGAAAAGTTTTTATCGAGGATGTAAGGCATGTGTACGTGTAGGAAGAGAGGAAAGTGATTGGTTCTCAGTGAATGTAGGTTTGCGGCAGGGGTGTGTGATGTCTCCATGGTTGTTTAATTTGTTTATGGATGGGGTTGTTAGGGAGGTAAATGCAAGAGTCTTGGAAAGAGGGGCAAGTATGAAGTCTGTTGGGGATGAGAGAGCTTGGGAAGTGAGTCAGCTGTTGTTCGCTGATGATACAGCGCTGGTGGCGGATTCATGTGAGAAACTGCAGAAGCTGGTGACGGAGTTTGGTAAAGTGTGTGGAAGAAGAAAGTTAAGAGTAAATGTGAATAAGAGCAAGGTTATTAGGTACAGTAGGGTTGAGGGTCAAGTCAATTGGGAGGTGAGTTTGAATGGAGAAAAACTGGAGGAAGTGAAGTGTTTTAGATATCT
The DNA here is from genome assembly GCF_036320965.1 of Panulirus ornatus. Taxonomy (NCBI): domain Eukaryota; kingdom Metazoa; phylum Arthropoda; class Malacostraca; order Decapoda; family Palinuridae; genus Panulirus; species Panulirus ornatus. Next base: position 2,391,551 of record NC_092241.1, on the reverse strand, counting down.
GGGAGTGGATCTGTCAGCGGATGGAACCATGGAAGCGGAAGTGGATCATAGGGTGGGGGAGGGGGCGAAAATTTTGGGAGCCTTGAAAAATGTGTGGAAGTCGAGAACATTATCCCGGAAAGCAAAAATGGGTATGTTTGAAGGAATAGTGGTTCCAACAATGTTGTATGGTTGCGAGGCGTGGGCTATGGATAGAGTTGTTCGCAGGAGGATGGATGTGCTGGAAATGAGATGTTTGAGGACAATGTGTGGTGTGAGGTGGTTTGATCGAGTAAGTAACGTAAGGGTAAGAGAGATGTGTGGAAATAAAAAGAGCGTGGTTGAGAGAGCAGAAGAGGGTGTTTTGAAATGGTTTGGGCACATGGAGAGAATGAGTGAGGAAAGATTGGCCAAGAGGATATATGTGTCGGAGGTGGAGGGAACGAGGAGAAGAGGGAGACCAAATTGGAGGTGGAAAGATGGAGTGAAAAGGATTTTGTGTGATCGGGGCCTGAACATGCAGGAGGGTGAAAGGAGGGCAAGGAATAGAGTGAATTGGAGCGATGTGGTATACCGGGGTTGACGTGCTGTCAGTGGATTGAATCAGTGCATGTGAAGCGTCCGGGGTAAACCATGGAAAGCTGTGTAGGTATGTATATTTGCGTGTGTGGACGTGTGTATGTACATGTGTATGGGGGGGGGTTGGGCCATTTCTTTCGTCTGTTTCCTTGCGCTACCTCGCAAACGCGGGAGACAGCGACGAGGTATAAAAAAAAAAAAAAAATATATATATATATATATATATATATATATATATATATATATATATATATATATATATATTATCTATTTATTATCTAATTCCTTTTTTTCCTTTGTCGCTGTCTCCCGCGTTAGCGAGGTACCGCAAGGAAACAGACGAAAGAATGGCCCAACCCACCCACACACACATGTATATACATACACGTCCACACACGCAAATATACCTACCTATACATCTCAATGTACACATATATATACACACAGACATATACATATATGCACATGTACATAATTCATACTGTCTGCCTTTATTTATTCCCATCGCCACCTCGCCACACATGGATAACAACCCCCTCCCCCCTCATGTCTGCGAGTTAGCGCTAGGAAAAGACAACAAAGGCCCCATTCGTTCACACTCAGTCTCTAGCTGTCATGTAATAATGCACCGAAACCTCAGCTCCCTTTCCTCATCCAGAGAATTTTCCATGGTTTACCCCAGACGCTTCACATGCCCTGGTTCAATCCATTGACAGCACGTCGAACCCGGTATACCACATCGTTCCAATTCACTCTATTCCTTGCACGCCTTTCACCTTCCTGCATGTTCAGGCCCAGATCACTCAAAATCTTTTTCACTCCATCTTTCCACCTCCAATTTGGTCTCCCACTTCTCCTCGTTCCCTCCACCTCTGACACATATATCCTCTTGGTCAATCTTTCCTCAGTCATTCTCTCCATGTCCCCAAACCATTTCAAAACACCCTCTTCAGCTATCTCAACCACACTCTTTTTATTTCCACACATCTCTATTACCCTTACCTTACTTACTCGATCAAACCACCTCACACCACATATCCTCAAACATCTCATTTCCAGGACATCCACCCTCCTGCGCACAACTCTATCCATAGCCCACGCCTCGCAACCATACAACATTGTTGGAACCACTATTCCTTCAAACATACCCATTTTTGCTTTCCGAGATAATGTTCTCGACTTCCAAACATATATATATATATATATATATATATATACATATATATATATATATATATATATATATATATATATATATATATATATATATATATATATATATATATATATATATATATATATATATTGGAAAGGATCACAATTTTGCGCGTGAACAAGCATATTCCCATGAGTCCACGGGGAAAATGAAACACGACAAGTTCCCAAGCGCACCCTCCTGTAACAATCACATCATCGGGGGAGACACAAGAGAGAAATACAAGTCAGCTGATATAAAACGAAGAGACGCAGCCAGGACGCAACCTGGCGAACATGCGATTGTCCAAGCCAGACTACGAGCGTACCACAAACTACCATGTGGACAAGGTGAATTGTTTTCAAATATGGTTTAGATATGTATATATATATATATATATATATATATATATATATATATATATATATATATATATATATATATATATATATATATATATATATATATATATATATATATATATATATATATATATATATTCCTCCAGTTATTCTCCATTTAAACTTACCTCCCAATTGACTTGACCCTCAAACCTACTGTACATAATAACCTTGCTCTTATTCACATTTACTCTCAACTTTCTTCTTTCACACACTTTACCAAACTCAGTCACCAGCTTCTGCAGTTTCTCACATGAATCAGCCACCAGCACTGTATCATCAGCGAACAACAACTGACTCACTTCCCAAGCTCTCTCATCCACAACAGACTTTATACTTGCCCCTCTTTCCAAAACTCTTGCATTCACCTCCCTAACAACCCCATCCATAAACAAATTAAACAACCATGGAGACATCACACACCCCTGCCGTAAACCTACATTCACTGAGAACCAATCACTTTCCTCTCTTCCTACACGTACACATGCCTTACATCCTCGATAAAAACTTTTCACTGCTTCTAACAACTTTCCTCCCACACCATATATTCTTAATACCTTTCACAGAGCATCTCTATCAACTCTATCATATGCCTTCTCCAGATCCATAAATGAATGGAGAAAAACTGGAGGAAGTAAAGTGTTTTAGATATATGGGAGTGGCTCTGGCAGCGGATGGAACCATGGAAGCGGAAGTGAATCATAGGGTGGGGGAGGGGGCGAAAATCCTGGGAGCCTTGAAGAATGTGTGGAAGTCGAGAATATTATCTCGGAAAGCAAAAATGGGTATGTTTGAAGGAATAGTGGTTCCAACAATGTTGTATGGTTGCGAGGCGTGGGCTATAGATAGAGTTGTGCGCAGGAGGGTGGATGTCCTGGAAATGAGATGTTTGAGGACAATGTGTGGTGTGAGGTGGTTTGATCGAGTAAGTAATGTAAGGGTAAGAGAGATGTGTGGAAATAAAAAGAGCGTGGTTGAGAGAGCAGAAGAGGGTGTTTTGAAATGGTTTGGGCACATGGAGAGAATGAGTGAGGAAAGATTGACCAAGAGGATATATGTGTTGGAGGTGGAGGGAACGAGGAGAAGTGGGAGACCAAATTGGAGGTGGAAAGATGGAGTGAAAAAGATTTTGAGTGATCGGGGCCTGAACATGGAAGAGGGTGAAAGGCGGGCAAGGAATAGAGTGAATTGGATCGATGTGGTATACCGGGGTTGACGTGCTGTCAGTGGATTGAATCAGGGCATGTGAAGCGTCTGGGGTAAACTATGGAAAGTTGTGTGGGGCCTGGATGTGGAAAGGGAGCTGTGGTTTCGGGCATGACAGCTAGAGACTGAGTGTGAACGAATGGGGCCTTTGTTGTCTTTTCCTAGCGCTACCTCGCACACATGAGGGGGGAGGGGGTTGGCATTCCATGTGTCGCGAGGTGGCGATGGGAATGAATAAAGGCAGACAGTGTGAATTGTGTGCATGGGTATATATGTATGTGTCTGTGTGTGTATATATATGTGTACATTGAGATGTATAGGTATGTATAATTGCATGTGTGGACGTGTATGTATATACATGTGTATGGGGTTGGGTTGGGCCATTTCTTTCGTCTGTTTCCTTGCGCTACCTCGCAAACGCGGGAGACAGCGACAACGCAAAAGAAATAAATATAAATAAATAAATATATATATATATATATATATATATATATATATATATATATATATATATATATATATATATATATATATATATATATATATATATATATATATATATATATATTAATGCTTAGCCTCTAAGAGTACGTTTATTCGTGATCGGCAGAAAGGACGTAAGACAGGTGGTGATACGGTTTTCAGGTGATCTTGACGTCACACATATGTGACATTTCCGAACTGCATTATTTTCCTCGTTGGTTGCAAGGTTCCTGTCGTCACCTAATCTTCCCAACTATGTCCTGTGGAGGGTCACGGGTACAGTGTACAGGGGACGCAAAGCGGAAGTCCCTTGACAAAGCGCAGTTATTTGGCAATGAATATATTAATGCCGTACTGATTATTCTTGTCGTTAAGTCTTAATCTTTATATATATGTATACATATATTTAATGTATGTATGATTCATGGTGAGGTGTCTGAGGATTGGCGGAATGCGTGCATAGTGCCATTGTACAAAGGCAAAGGGGTTAAGAGTGAGTGCTCAAATTACAGAGGTATAAGTTTGTTGAGTATTCCTGGTAAATTATATGGGAGGGTATTGATTGAGAGGGTGAAGGTATGTACAGAGCATCAGATTGGGGAAGAGCAGTGTGGTTTCAGAAGTGGTGGAGGATGTTTGGATCAGGTGTTTGCTTTGAAGAATGTATGTGAGAAATACTTAGAAAAACAAATGGATTTGTATGTAGCATTTATGGATCTGGAGAAGGCATATGATAGAGTTGATAGAGATGCTCTGTGGAAGGTACTAAGAATATATGGTGTGGGAGGCAAGTTGTTAGAAGCAGTGAAAAGTTTTTATCGAGGATGTAAGGCATGTTTGCGTGTACGTGTGGTTATAAAAAAAGAGTGTGGTTGAGAGAGAAGAAGAGAGTGTACTGAAATGCTTTGGTTACATGGAGAGAATGAGTAAGGAAAGATTGACACAGAGGATATATTTATCAGAGGCTGAGGGAAGAAGGAGAAGTGGTAGACCAAATTGCAGGAGGAACGATGGAGAGAAAAAGATTTTGAGCGATCGGGACCTGAACATGCAGGAGGGTGAAAGGCGTGCAAGGAATAGAGTGAATTGGAACGATGTGGTATACCGGGGTCGACGTGCTGTCAATGGATTGAACCAGGGGATGTGAAGCGTCTGGGGAAACCTTGGAAAGTTTTGTGGAACCTGGATGTGGATAGGGACCTGTAGTTTCGGTGCATTATACATGAAAGGTAAAGACTGAGTGTAAATGAATGTGGCCTTTGTTGTCTTTTCGTAGTGCTACCTCGCGCGCACGGGAGGGCGATAGACGGGGGGGTTGTCATTTCATGTGTGCGGGTTGGCGGCGAAATGGATGAAGGCGGCACGTATGAATATGTACATGTGCATATATGTATATGTCCGTGTATGCATATGTATGTATACTTTGATTTGTATAGGTATGTATATGTGCGTGTGCGGGCGTTTATGTATATACATGGTTACATGGGTGGGTTGGGCCATTCTTTCGTCTGTTTCCTTGCGCTACCTTGCTAACGCAGGAGACAGCGACAAAGTATAATAAATGAAATATAGGTAATATATACATATCATACTGCGCTACCTTGCTAACGCAGGAGACAGCGACAAAGTATAATAAGTAAGATATAGAAAGATATATACATATCATACAAACCTCCAACAGCCAGGACCGAGCCCAGGACCCCTGTACAACAGATGGGAGTGCTACCCCTAGGCTCTGATCGCCCCTAATAGGGAAATGATAATTCGAATACTATGTACTTGAATACCGTTCGACTCACGTTGGTGAGCAACGGGGTCTGCACTAGTCAATTCCCATCAGGGTCACACAGACAGCAGATAGGATTTTACCGAACCTGACTGTACAAGGCGGAGGTATAAGAATACGAACAAATTGCATTTGAACGAGCACCTTCATAAAACATACAAACCTCCAACAGTCAGGATCGAACCCGGGACCTCTTTGCAACACTACATACATTTTTTTTTTTTTTTTTTTTTTTTTTTTTTTTTTATACTTTGTCGCTGTCTCCCGCGTTTGCGAGGTAGCGCAAGGAAACAGACGAAAGAAATGGCCCAACCCCCCCCCCATACACATGTACATACACACGTCCACACACGCAAATATACATACCTACACAGCTTTCCATGGTTTACCCCAGACGCTTCACATGCCTTGCTTCAATCCACTGACAGCACGTCAACCCCTGTATACCACATGACTCCAATTCACTCTATTTCTTGCCCTCCTTTCACCCTCCTGCATGTTCAGGCCCCGATCACACAAAATCTTTTTCACTCCATCTTTCCACCTCCAATTTGGTCTCCCTCTTCTCCTCGTTCCCTCCACCTCCGACACATATATCCTCTTGGTCAATCTTTCCTCACTCATTCTCTCCATGTGCCCAAACCACTTCAAAACACCCTCTTCTGCTCTCTCAACCACGCTCTTTTTATTTCCACACATCTCTCTTACCCTTACGTTACTCACTCGATCAAACCACCTCACACCACACATTGTCCTCAAACATCTCATTTCCAGCACATCCATCCTCCTGCGCACATCTCTATCCATAGCCCACGCCTCGCAACCATACATATATATATATATATATATATATATATATGTATATATATATATATATATATATATATATATATATATATATATATATATATATATATATATATATATATATATATATATATATATATTTATATATTTATATATATAGGGTCGAGATGTGCTGTGACATGCAACAATCATCGGTTGTCGAGGTGACTTAAGTTTTGTCTCTACTGACTTGAGTCACAAGTCATCGGTTGCCGAGGTGACTTAAGTTTTATCTCTACTGACTTGAGTCACAAGTCATCGTGTCTATAAGGTGCTCGTGTAGATGTTGAGGACACTGTATCCGAGGGAGGAATTGAATTCAGAAACTTGTGGCGAGATTTCTACAGGTCTGATATGTTTATGAAGGACGGACTACACCTGAGTGGAGTGGAAGCTGTGCGTTTTGGTTGGGTCCATAGTGAGTCTACACGCAGCCCGTGTGGAACAGACCCATCCCCGTCCGAAGGAAGGAAGGAAGGAAGGAAGGGACACCACCAACCCCCCCAACCTCGCTATGGTGCTATTTGAATGCGTCCGCATCCAAAATTGAAAAAGGGACAATGACAACTACACGCGGGTGTACCGCGCGCTCGACGAGGGTATGAGAGATCCCAGGAGACTCGACGCTGCGTTCGAATCTGTGGACAACGGCCGGGCTCATAACGTCTTCGATGTATGTATGTGGCCCGGGCTATCGTGCCAGCCTATGCGGCACTTCAGCAACCCGGAATTATTCCCTGAAACAACGCTTGGAAGGAGGCAGAAGTGATATTGTGACAGTGATTGTGTCAGCGTCGCGTCGCCTCGCCGCAGTGTATCGAGACAGACTTCCCCAGAACTTTTTAAAGGGGAAGTAAATGTTTATAGTTGTGTTACTGGAGTGATAGTTTTCATGCATGGTGTTTTGACAAGAAAATAGTGAAGTTGGAGAAAAATGTAGCTTAGACATTGAAGCTTATTGATTCAGTGGTGAAATTGATGAGAACTGCTATTGACGTTTGTGTGAATAAATTGTACATTTCCTTTTCCATAGCCAGAGGTTGAACCATTATGTGACGTTCATTTTTTCATTCATTTCAAGCTAAAAGTTTGTTTTCTAAATTGTTTTACATTTTTCATATGTATATGTGTGTGTGTGTGTGTGTGTGTGTGTGTGTGTGTGTGTGTGTGTGCGTGTGTGTGTGTGTGTGTGTGTGTGTGTGTGTGTATATATATATATATATTATCCCTGGGGATAGGGGTGAAAGAATACTTCCCACGTATTCCTCGCGTGTCGTAGAAAGCGACTAGAGGGGACGGGAGCGGGGGGCCGGAAATCCTCCCCTCCTTGTATTAACTTTCTAAAATGGGAAACAGAAGAAGGAGTCACGCGGGGAGTGCTCATCCTCCTCGAAGGCTCAGAGTGGGGTGCCTAAATGTGTGTGGATGTAACCAAGATGTGAAAAAAGGAGAGATAGGTAGTATGTTTGAGGAAAGGAACCTGGATGTTTTGGCTCTGAGTGAAACGAAGCTCAAGGGTAAAGGGGAAGAGTGGTTTGGAAATGTCTGGGAGTGAAGTCAGGGGTTAGTGAGAGGACAAGAGCAAGGGAAGGAGTAGCAATACTCCTGAAACAGGAGTTGTGGGAGTATGTGATAGAATGTAAGAAAGTAAATTCTCGATTAATATGGGTAAAATTGAAAGTTGATGGAGAGAGGTGGGTGATTATTGGTGCATATGCACCTGGGCATGAGAAGAAAGATCATGAGAGGCAAGTGTTTTGGGAGCAGCTAAATGAGTGTGTTAGCGGTTTTGATGCACGAGACCGGGTTATAGTGATGGGTGATTTGAATGCAAAGGTGAGTAATGTGGCAGTTGAGGGAATAATTGGTATGCATGGGGTGTTCAGTGTTGTAAATGGAAATGGTGAAGAGCTTGTAGATTTATGTGCTGAAAAAGGACTGATGATTGGGAATACCTGGTTTAAAAAGCGAGATATACATAAGTATACTTATGTAAGTAGGAGAGATGGCCAGAGAGCGTTATTGGATTACGTGTTAATTGACAGGCGTGCGAAAGAGAGACTTTTGGATGTCAATGTGCTGAGAGGTGCAACTGGAGGGATGTCTGATCATTATCTTGTGGAGGCTAAGGTGAAGATTAGTATGGGTTTTCAGAAAAGAAGAGTGAATGTTGGGGTGAAGAAGGTGGTGAGAGTAAGTGAGCTTGGGAAGGAGACCTGTGTGAAGAAGTATCAGGAGAGACTGTGTACAGAATGGAAAAAGGTGAGAACAATGGAAGTAAGGGGAGTGGGGGAGGAATGGGATGTATTTAGGGAATCAGTGATGGATTGCGCAAAAGATGCTTGTGGCATGAGAAGAGTGGGAGGTGGGCTGTTTAGAAAGGGTAGTGAGTGGTGGGATGAAGAAGTAAGAGTATTAGTGAAAGAGAAGAGAGAGGCATTTGGACGATTTTTGCAGGGAAAAAATGCAATTGAGTGGGAGAAGTATAAAAGAAAGAGACAGGAGGTCAAGAGAAAGGTGCAAGAGGTGAAAAAAAGGGCAAATGAGAGTTGGGGTGAGAGACTATCAGTAAATCTTAGGGAGAATAAAAAGATGTTCTGGAAGGAGGTAAATAGGGTGCGTAAGACAAGGGAGCAAATGGAAACTTCAGTGAAGGGCGCAAATGGGGAGGTGATAACAAGTAGTGGTGATGTGAGAAGGAGATGGAATGAGTATTTTGAAGGTTTGTTGAATGTGTCTGATGACAGAGTGGCAGATATAGGGTGTTTGGGTCGAGGTGGTGTGCAAAGTGAGAGGGTTAGGGAAAATGATTTGGTAAACAGAGAAGAGGTAGTAAAAGCTTTGCGGAAGATGAAAGCCGGCAAGGCAGCAGGTTTGGATGGTATTGCAGTGGAATTTATTAAAAAAGGGGGTGACTGTATTGTTGACTGGTTGGTAAGGTTATTTAATGTATGTATGACTCATGGTGAGGTGCCTGAGGATTGGCGGAATGCGTGCATAGTGCCATTGTACAAAGGCAAAGGGGATAAGAGTGAGTGCTCAAATTACAGGGGTATAAGTTTGTTGAGTATTCCTGGTAAATTATATGGGAGAGTATTGATTGAGAGGGTGAAGGCATGTACAGAGCATCTGATTGGGGAAGAGCAGTGTGGTTTCAGAAGTGGTAGAGGATGTGTGGATCAGGTGTTTGCTTTGAAGAATGTATGTGAGAAATACTTAGAAAAGCAAATGGATTTGTATGTAGCATTTATGGATCTGGAGAAGGCATATGATAGAGTTGATAGAGATGCTCTGTGGAAGGTATTAAGAATATATGGTGTGGGAGGAAAGTTGTTAGAAGCAGTGAAAAGTTTTTATCGAGGATGCAAGGCATGTGTACGTGTAGGAAGAGAGGAAAGTGATTGGTTCTCAGTGAATGTAGGTTTGCGGCAGGGGTGTGTGATGTCTCCATGGTTGTTTAATTTGTTTATGGATGGGGTTGTTAGGGAGGTAAATGCAAGAGTCTTGGAAAGAGGGGCAAGTATGAAGTCTGTTGGGGATGAGAGAGCTTGGGAAGTGAGTCAGTTGTTGTTCGCTGATGATACAGCGCTGGTGGCTGATTCATGTGAGAAACTGCAGAAGCTGGTGACTGAGTTTGGTAAAGTGTGTGGAAGAAGAAAGTTAAGAGTAAATGTGAATAAGAGCAAGGTTATTAGGTACAGTAGGGTTGAGGGTCAAGTCAATTGGGAGGTGAGTTTGAATGGAGAAAAACTGGAGGAAGTGAAGTGTTTTAGATATCTGGGAGTGGATCTGGCAGCGGATGGAACCATGGAAGCGGAAGTGGATCAAAGGGTGGGGGAGGGGGCGAAAATTCTGGGGGCCTTGAAGAATGTGTGGAAGTCGAGAACATTATCTCGGAAAGCAAAAATGGGTATGTTTGAAGGAATAGTGGTTCCAACAATGTTGTATGGTTGCGAGGCGTGGGCTATGGATAGAGTTGTGCGCAGGAGGATGGATGTGCTGGAAATGAGATGTTTGAGGACAATGTGTGGTGTGAGGTGGTTTGATCGAGTAAGTAACGTAAGGGTAAGAGAGATGTGTGGAAATAAAAAGAGCGTGGTTGAGAGAGCAGAAGAGGGTGTTTTGAAGTGGTTTGGGCACATGGAGAGAATGAGTGAGGAAAGATTGACCAAGAGGATATATGTGTCGGAGGTGGAGGGAACGAGGAGAAGAGGGAGACCAAATTGGAGGTGGAAAGATGGAGTGAAAAAGATTTTGCGTGATCGGGGCCTGAACATGCAGGAGGGTGAAAGGAGGGCAAGGAATAGAGTGAATTGGAGCGATGTGGTATACCGGGGTTGACGTGCTGTCAGTGGATTGAATCAAGGCATGTGAAGCGTCTGGGGTAAACCATGGAAAGCTGTGTAGGTATGTATATTTGTGTGTGTGGACGTATGTATATACATGTGTATGGGGGGGGGGGGCCATTTCTTTCGTCTGTTTCCTTGCGCTACCTCGCAAACGCGGGAGACAGCGACAAAGTATAATAAAAAAAAAAAAAAAAATATATATATATATATATATATATATACACACACACACGAGGATAAAAGACGGGGCAGCATGAACGTAAAATTCTTTCCCCAGAACACACAAATAGTCATCACGAGACCGAGACGCTTGTAGTACACCATCATCACCACCCGGCATCTTGGTTCTTGAGCACACAAGCATATCATCATTATCCACTCTGTGGACGTGTATCGTTACCGGTAGCACATACAGATCCTCCTTGGGCATAAGCCTTAAAGCACAAAATATCGGTTATCATTCTCCATGTTAGCATGTAAGCAGTCCAGGATGTTAATGTAACCAGTTCAATCTGTCCATCCTTCTTTACACAGATCAGCCGACCTCTAGTACCATATGCTCTACTGCCTGGCAAACGGAAATAGTGATAATCATGCAAGTCACTAAGTGCCCTTAATCTACACGCGTTTCCTGCAGGGCTACAATGCCTACCTTGAGCGGCAGTGCGCAAACATGTATATACAACCCGTCCATATCCCAGGTAAGGATGGACCTACTGTGGTATTCCATTATCCTCATAAACAACAGATACTAAACCATATTTTCCGTTTACTGATTCTTCCATTACACTCACTTCCATTACTCTTGCTAACGCCCGTCTTCTATTATCTTGGTAATGTCCGGTTATCTGCTTGACGTCAACATTTCCTGTCGCCAGCAACTTGGGCATAATGTCTTAATTTATCACTTTTTATATACAGCTTTTGTTTCTTGTATTCTGTTCCGCGTCCCTAATTTCATGCTCCTTAAAAGAGACAGTTACATTCTGATTTCCCTCAATTTTCTTCCACCAAAACATCTGAATTTCTTTCCGGGTTTGTACTAATAACTCATACAGATCATTTGCTATCACACGAGGCTGTCCCAACACAGCAACACTTTCACTTTCCTCTGCGACACGTTCTCAGTTGGTGGATGAGTTGTCTGCCGTGCAGCACCTCATCCTTCCCTCTGTTTACGTTGCGACAATACTCTATGTTGTGGAGGTGTGCAGCGCTCATCTACGGCATATTTCTACACATCCACGCCTGCGTTATGAGCGCTACCACCATGTGCTGCCCAGATCAAATTATGCTAACACATTCCAACGAATACTGTGTCTCCCCAGAGCAACAGCACATGTGTTCACCTTGACACCTAGCCTGTATAATCCCACTTGCTGCAGCTTAAAATACAAGACAAAATGTTTAACGATGAATATTTGTTTTTTCCTAAACGTCTTTTATCTTTAAGGGACACAAAATGACTTTTCTTCTCACCCTAGACTCTATGTTGCCTCGCCCATACGTATCATACCATCGTTGAGACGGATGTCAAGATCCACAATAACTGGGTACATAAAAACAATCTATATTGTGCATTTTCGAGTCCTGAGCTAGGGGTCATTACCACAGTCTAAATTTCTTTCGTTGTAAAGTACGATAGGACCTTTTGTGACCTTCATTAATCAATAGTTCAGACTCCTCAAGCTGCCGTCCCAGTGTAGCAGTTCACAATAACTTCTTGTGGGAAGGCAAGGCTCCGCCATTGGGACAGTGCATCTCTTACATGAACCGTTCCATCCATCCGGGTTCCTCGTGTCGTTGATACCATCTTCGGGATTTTTTCGGCTAGTTTCCTGCTTTCGGTTCTTTGTTGTATTCTTTTTGTTCTATTCTGGCAAAATATTCTTCTCCCTGATATCGCTTTTATCTCCGTTACTGCCACTTTGTCAGCTGTGTTCAGCCGCTCTATGAGTCGCGTGTTCTCCCGCCAGCCATATCCTTCATACATTACCCAACACCATTTGCTCTGACCCTGGGCATCGTGATAGCTAAGACTTCGCCAGCAGATTTTATAAGGACGTCTATTCCAAACAGGAACTCAGATGCGAGGCTTTAAGCCTTAGAGGCAAAACAAACCAACTCCTCAGCACACTGCAATAGGACAGCCAAGATTCTTCTATACCCTACCGTGAGAACCACTTACGTGAAAGTCGGAGAAAATTCGATACATGATAATGAAAGTATTCACCAGACCAGAACATATTCCTGAGATGAACATTTTACAGATGTAGTTCTGATGATGGTTTATGTTGGATTACCTACAATACACTGGCCTCATTATGGGTCGTAGTACACTGCAAGTGATAATTAACTTTCTTTCTTCAGAGATATTGATTGGTTACAAAGGCCATCTTGAAACATCATAATGAACGTGTTCTCATCCTTCATTACAGTTAACATCTGTATAATTCGTTGAATGAAATTTTAACCACTCGAGCCTCCAGTACCCTTAACCTTACCAAGTATATCAATAAAGTATAATGCAATAACTGTTATAACTTAATTTCGTGTTTATATTGTTTCCCTAATGAACACGTTTCCCTAATGAACCGCGGGGTAAATAAACTTGTAGGACTGAGGACAGGTAGTCAACACAGAGTATCTGTTGCTCTCCATAAGGTCATCTCTTTTCTACCTTTTCTACCCCTCCATAAGGTCATATCTTTTCTGCATACCTGACTAGTGGGTGACTAGAGATTCACGTTGTGGCGTCATCTGGAGTCAACTACAAATAACCAGCAGAAGATGTTACTTCCACGTGACTCTCAGTAACTTTTACCGATTACCGGTCTCCTTAAACATCTGATTTCCTCAGTCTTCACCTGCAGTCAGAGTGGGGTATAGCATATGTTTCGCTCAAGAGAAGTTACTGTCGTGGATTCGATGCGAGGTAGGGACACCAGCATGCAGACCATATGACTGGTACAACTGTTACTGCGAAAGAAACGACAGAGACGAGTGATGCGACAGTCTACCGTGACATTTTTTTTCAATGCGCTGTTCGATTCACAGCGAAAAAGATTCGTACACCACAATGGCTAGAGGGGAGGTGTAATTTGTCCATCCATGTTGTTGGTGTCAGTGGCACAATCGCTCTCTCAGATGTATGATTCAGGTGAGAAAGAAGTGTATCATCGGATCTGTCATTTCATATTTGAAGATGTTTTCATTATCCTCTGCTGAATCTACACGACAGGTTTTTACTAAGACAAATGTAAGTTAATGCGAATATTACTGGATGCCCAAGACTACGTACTCTAAGGTTCCGATCATTTTGAAAGCATTTGTTTTCTTGCTATCGTCGGGTGAGCCAAGATGAATCGGTAATCTTGAGCTGCAGCCAGAACACAGTACACGCGAGTAATTCATGTGTCACACAAGGACACATGCATAAACCTATGTAGATGATATATTGATGACATAAAGTATTAATCAACATCTGATGTACTCCGAAGACATTATGTAAGAAAACGTACACTGTTGATATAAAATCTATATTAGAATGTTAACTCTCTCTCTCTCTCTAATCTCTCTCTCTCTCTCTCTCTCTCTCTCTCTCTCTCTCTCTCTCTCCAGCATCCATCCCTCAGCGCGGTTTGGCTTCTGCTCTGATCACCAGCCAGTGTAAACTAGAAGGCATAATTTCATATACCACTTAAAAACTGGAATATGCACCAAAGCCTATGATCAAATTTGAGCTTTATGGGTCACAGGATAGTCCAACATGCGTTTCCTGTCCTTGTTCAACTGGAATACATTAGTCAATGTCAATAAAAAACGGACGTCCGGAGGAAAATCATATATCCAGCATGGGATTTGAGTCCGTAATGATTTTTGCAAAAAAGTCTATTTTTCATAACATTTTGGCTGGGGGAATAACAGGACAGTGATCTCAGATGTTCCGGAGCAATGCCTCGAGTCTTCATGGGTTAATGTTCCGGAGCAATGCCTCGAGTCTTCATGGGTTAATGTTCCGGAGCAGTGCCTCGAGTCTTCATGGGTTAATGTTCCGGAGCAGTGCCTCGAGTCTTCATGGGTTAATGTTCCGGAGCAATGCCTCGAGTCTTCATGGGTTAATGTTCCGGAGCAATGCCTCGAGTCTTCACGGGTCAATGTTCCGGAGCAATGCCTCGAGTCTTCCCGGGTTAATGTTCCGGAGCAGTGCCTCGAGTCTTCACGGGTTAATGTTCCGGAGCAGTGCCTCGAGTCTTCACGGGTTAATGTTCCGGAGCAGTGCCTCGAGTCTTCACGGGTTAATGTTCCGGAGCAGTGCCTCGAGTCTTCATGGGTTAATGTTCCGGAGCAATGCCTCGAGTCTTCATGGGTTAATGTTCCGGAGCAATGCCTCGAGTCTTCACGGGTCAATGTTCCGGAGCAATGCCTCGAGTCTTCCCGGGTTAATGTTCCGGAGCAGTGCCTCGAGTCTTCACGGGTTAATGTTCCGGAGCAGTGCCTCGAGTCTTCACGGGTTAATGTTCCGGAGCAATGCCTCGAGTCTTCATGGGTTAATGTATTATACCATGTCGATTTCCGGTTGTGATTCCTGTTTCTCTTCGCTCCTTTGTGAGCGATTTCCCCTTATAACGACTTCGATCATCCGGTTCAGATATTATTACTATTTCCTGCTTCAGTAGTACTTAGCTGTACCAAGTAACCTCCCTGTATTTTAGCGTTATCTGGAGAGGGTCTTTTGCCTTCAGATTGAGCGGATGAAAACTGGTAAATTTTGTTGTGTGTGTATGGGTGTGTGTGTGTGTGTGTGTGCGTGTGTGTGTGTGTGTGTGATCACCATTTGTGTGTAATGGGCAGAGAGTTTTACACTCGTGTTGCCCTGTCGATTAACCTTGTAATTTCTGCCATGTGTCTACTATGCTTACACACACACACACACACACACACATACACACACATACACATATACACGGAGACCCATGTGTGTGTGTGTGTGTGTGTGTGTGTGTGTGTGTGTGTTAACTACCTATTTGTAGTTGCCATTTTGTATTGCACAGGGAGGGAAGTTTATACTCCTGGGCCCATCTCTTGACCTTTCTCATCTATCATGCATCATTTTTTTCAAATTTCTTATTATGTCCACAATTTTCTTCATTACGTTCATTCCATTCATACACAATTCTTATTCTAAACCAGTATTTTCTTCATCGTTTTTAATGAGTTTGTTTACTTTCTTGCAATGGTCTCTGGTTGTTCTATCCTTGCTTTTTTAGAAGAACTGTTCCTTGTCATCATCATCAAAATGCATTATAGACTTACGGGTTGTGCTCAGGTTACCGGTTACACTTCTTAACGACTATATACAACTGGATTCAAACAGCAACAAGCCATGGAGTCCTAACGAGGTTGTTTGTGATAGTGGAAGACACAGTTTTTTTCAAGGTTAAGTCCTGTAAACTTGTATAGGTAATGTCAGTCGCGGATCTAAAACAAAATTTGTAGAAATTCTATGCTTAAACGTATGTACGGTACTGACTTCAACTGTTTTGATTGATGAATCATTCCATATATTAACAATGCTGTTGAGGATAAAGTAATTCGCCCCAGTCGCGGTAAAACGCTTGCCCACTAGTTTCCATCCATTATTATAAATGAAATCACACAACCGAGTTTATCAAAGCCTTTTATGTTTTCTTTCTACTTGTATTAAATCATTTCTCAACCTTCTCTTTTCTAAGCTACATAGATTTGTTTCACTTAGTAGGCTTTCATAGGACTTGTATCACAGGCCAGGAATCAGTGAGTTGTAAAGCGAGGATGATTTTCCGAGGCGTAAATTCGAAAGCCCTACTTATGAATCCAAGAATTTTGTTCGACCTCTTTGCTGCATATTGGTATAATGTCACCAGAGATTATTACACCTACGCCACTTTCCTTATTTACCTTTCGTGGCTCAAGAGGATTCATATGTTAGCTTGCTTTTCATTTTCATTACTGGTATACAACATTTTGCAATAATCAGTATTAAGATTAGTCTGCCACTGTTAGCCCAGATCACCGATTTGTCTATGTCAGTTTGAAGCTGCAGACGTTCAGTTTCTGCCATAGATCTATTTCCCAAATCCATATATCTTACAATGAAGCTCGTTATCAATATCATTAATGTATACGAGAAAGAGAACTAGTTCCAAGACTGATCCTTGCGGCACACCACTTGTTACGTCTAACCATTCTGAGGTTTGACCATTAATCCCTATACTTTGTTCAGTGACCGTCAAATAATCTATTGAAGTACAACCCCATCTATACCATGTGACTTAACATTTGTAGGTGACCTTTCATGTGGGACTATCGAATGCTTTCTGAAATCGGAATTGATGACTTTCTTATTACATGTTGATTTTTTCATAAAAGAAATGAAGCAGATTTTTAAGATATGAACGACTTCGTCGAAAACAGCATAGAGAAACGTTTATAAAGAGATGGTCCTCAACGTGGTTTATAATCTGAGCCCGAATGACGATATACCATTAACTTACCAACTACACAGATTAAGCTAATTGGACAATAATAATCCTGGCATTGATTTAGTACTTTTTTTTTTTGTTTTGGATATCGATGTTCCACTGCAAATATCCATTCCTCTGTACCAATTGACAAATTGAAAAGGGCAGGAAAATGAAACATGATAAGTTCCCAAGTGCACTCTCGTGTAATAATCACATCACCAGGGGAGACACAAAAAAGAAATATAACAGTCAGTTGATATACATCGAAGAGACGAAGCTAGGACTCCATTTGGTAAACATACGATTGTCCTGGACAATCGCATGTTTACCAAATGGTATTCCTTGCAAGCCTTTCACGCTCCTGCATGTTCAGGCCCCGATCGCTTAAAATCTTTTTCACTCTATCCTTCCACTTCCAATTTGGTCTCCCACTTCTCGTTCCCTCTACCTCTGACACATAAATCATCTTTGTCAATCTTTCCTAACTCATTCTCTTCATGTGACCAAACCATTTCAATAAACCCTCTTCTGCTCTCTCAACCACCCTCTTTTTATTTCCACATATCTCTCTTACCCTTTCATTACTTACTCGATCAAGCCACCTCAAACCACATATTGTCCTCAAACATATCATTTCCAACACATGCATCTTCCACCGTACAACTCTATCTATAGCCCATGCTTTACAACCATATGATATTGTTGAAACATCTATCCCCTCAAACATACCCATTTTTGCTTTCTGAGATAACGTTCTCGCCTTCCCCATATTCTTCAACGCTTCCAGAACCTTCGCCCTCTTCCCCACCCTGTGACTCACTTTCGCTTCCATGGTCCGTCCGATGCGAAATCCACTCAAAGATATCCAAAACATTACACTTCCTCCAGTTTTTCTTCATTCAAACTTACTTTCCAATTTACTTGCCCCTCAACCCTACTGAACCTAATGACCTTGCTCTTATTCACATTTGCCCTCAGCTTTTTTCTTTCACACACTTTACCAAACTCAGTCACCAACTTATGCAGTTTTTCACCCGAATCATCAACCAGTGCTGTATCATCAGCGAACAACAACTGACTCACTTCCCATGACCTCTCAAGCACAACAGATACTTACCCCTCTCTCCAAAACTCTTGCACTCACCTCCCTAACAACTCCATCCATAAACAAATTAAACAGCCATGGATACATCACGCACCCCTGCCGTAAACCGACATTCACTGGGACACAATCACTCTCCTCTCTTCCTACTCGTACACATGCCTTACGTCCTCGATAAAACTTTTCACTGCTTCTAGCAACTTACCTCACACACCATATACTATCAATACCTTCCACAAAACATTTCTATCAACTCTATCATATGCCCTCTCAAGATCCACAAATGCTACATACAAATCCATCTGTTTTTCTAAGTATTTTTCACGTACATTCTTCAAAGCAAACAACTTATCCTCTACCACTTTTGAAACCACACTGCTCTTCCCCAATCTGATGCTCTGTACATGCCTTGACCCTCTCAATCAATACCCTCCCATATAATTTCCAAGGAATACTCAACAAACTTATACCTTTGAAATTTTAACACTACCATTTACCCCCTTTTCCTTTGTACAATAGCACTATGCATGCATTCCGCCAATCCTCAGGCACTTCACCATGAACCATACATATGTTGAATATCCTCACCAGCCATTCAAAAACAGTCTGCCCCTATTTCAATAAACTGACAGCAATACCTTGCAAACCTGCCGCCTTGCCGGCTTTCATCTTCCGCAAAGCTTTCACTATCTTTTCTCTGTTTACCAAATCATTCTCCCTGACCCCTCTCACTTCGCACACCATCTCGACCAAAACACCCTATACTGCCACTCTATCATCAAACACATTCAACAAACCTTCAAAATACTCCAACTCCTTCTCACTTAACCACTTCTTGATATTACCTCCCCATTTGCCCCCTTCAACGATGTTTCCATTTGTTCTCTTGTCTTACGCACTTTATTTACCTCCTTCCAAAACATCTTTTTATTCTCCCTAAAGTTTAATGATACTCTCTTACCCCAACTCTCATATGCCATCTTTTCACCTCTTGCACCTTTCTCTTGACCTCTTGCCTCTTTTTTTTATACATCTCCTAGTCACTTG
Organism: Panulirus ornatus; assembly: GCF_036320965.1. Taxonomy (NCBI): domain Eukaryota; kingdom Metazoa; phylum Arthropoda; class Malacostraca; order Decapoda; family Palinuridae; genus Panulirus; species Panulirus ornatus. The sequence goes on along the minus strand of NC_092241.1, from coordinate 2,372,072 downwards.
CACTATTTCCCTGCAAATATCGTCCAAGTAACCTTACCAACCAGCAACAATATAGTCACCCCATTTTTTAATAAATTCCACTGCAATACCATCCAAACCTGCTGCCTTGCCGGCTTTCATCTTCCGCAAAGCTTTCACTATCTTTTCTCTGTTTACCAAATCATTCTCCCTGACCCCTCTCACTTCGCACACCATCTCGACCAAAACACCCTATACTGCCACTCTATCATCAAACCCATTCAACAAACCTTCAAAATACTCCAACTCCTTCTCACTTAACCACTTCTTGATATTACCTCCCCATTTGCCCCCTTCAACGATGTTTCCATTTGTTCTCTTGTCTTACGCACTTTATATACCTCCTTCCAAAACATCTTTTTATTCTCCCTAAAGTTTAATGATACTCTCTTACCCCAACTCTCATATGCCCTCTTTTCACCTCTTGCACCTTTCTCTTGACCTCTTGCCTCTTTTTTTTATACATCTCCTAGTCACTTGCAATATTTCCCTGCAAATATCGTCTAAATGCCTCTCTCTTCTCTTTCACTAACAATCTTACTTCTTTCACTAACAGTCTTACTACTTCATCTCACCACTCACCACCCCTTCCAATTTGCCCAACTCCCAACTTTCTCATGCCACAGGCATGTTTTGCGCAAGCCATCAATGCTTCCCTAAATATATCCTATTCCTCCCCCACTCCCCTTGCGTCCTTTGCTCTCATCATTTTCCATTCTGCACTCAATCTCACCTAGCACTTTCCCACACAAGTCTCCTTTCCAAGCTCACTTACTCTCACCACTCTATTCATCCCAACATTCTCTCTTCTTTTCTGAAAACCTCTACAAATCTTCACCTTCGCCTCCACAAGATAATGATCTGACATCCCTCCAGTTGCCAATCTCAGCACATTAACATCCAAAAGTCTCTCTTTCACCCACATATCAATTAACATGTAATCCAACAACGTTCTGTGGCCATATATCCTACTTACATACGTATACTTATACATATTTCTCTTTTTAAACCAGGTATTCCCAATCACCAGTCATTTTTCAGCACACAAATGTACAAGCTCTTCACCATTTCCACTTGGAACACTGAACACCCCATGTACACCAATTAAACCCTCAACTGCCACATTACTCACCTTTGCATTCAGATCACCCATCACTATAACCTGGTCTTGTGCATCAAAGCTGCTAACACACTCACACAGCTGCTCTCAAAACGCTTGCCTCTCATGATCTTTCTTCTCATGCCCAGGTGCATATGCACCAATAATCACCCATCTCTCTCCATCCACTTTCAGTTTTACCCATATCAATGAGGAGTTTACTCTCTTACACTATATCACATGCTCCCACAACTTCTGCTTCAGTAGTAGTGCTACTCCTTCCTTTGCTCTTGTCCTCTCACCAACTTCTGACTTTACTCCCAAGACATTCCCAAACCACTCTTCCCCTTTACCCTTGAGCTTCGTATCACTCAGAGCCAAAACATCCAGATTCCTTTCCTCAAACATACTACCTATATCCCCGTATAACTCCTTCTGTTTCCCTTTTTAGAAAGATGAAATTCAAAGAGGGGAGGGTTTCTAGCACCCCGTTCTCGTCCCCTTTATATATATAATTTCTTTTTTCGCTGTCTCCCGCGTTTGCGAGGTAGCGCAAGGAAACAGACGAAAGAAATGGCCCAACCCACCCCCATACACATGTATATACATACACGTCCACACACGCAAATATACATACCTACACAGCTTTCCATGGTTTACCCCAGACGCTTCACATGCCCTGATTCAATCCACTGACAGCACGTCAACCCCGGTATACCACAACGATCCAATTCACTCTATTCCTTGCCCTCCTTTCACCCTCCTGCATGTTCAGGCCCCGATCACACAAAATCTTTTTCACTCCATCTTTCCACCTCCAATTTGGTCTCCAACTTCTCCTCGTTCCCTCCACCTCCGACACATACATCCTTTTGGTCAATCTTTCCTCACTCATTCTCTCCATGTGCCCAAACCATTTCAAAACACCCTCTTCTGCTCTCTCAACCACGCTCTTTTTATTTCCACACATCTCTCTTACCCTTACATTACTTACTCGATCAAACCACCTCACACCACACATTGTCCTCAAACATCTCATTTCCAGCACATCCACCCTCCTGCGCACAACTCTATCCATAGCCCAAGCCTCGCAACTATACAAAATTGTTGGAACCACTATTCCTTCAAACATACCCAATTTTGCTTTCCGAGATAATGTTCTCGAATTCCACACATTCTTCAAGGCTCCCAGAATTCTCGCCCCCTCCCCCACCCTCTGATCCACTTCCGCTTCCATGGTTCCATCCGCTGCCAGATCCACTCCCAGATATCTAAAACACTTCACTTCCTCCAGGAGAGACTGAGTACAGAATGGAAAAAGGTGAGAACAATGGAAGTAAGGGGTGTGGGGGAGGAATGGGATGTATTTAGGGAATCAGTGATGGATTGCGCAAAAGATGCTTGTGGCATGAGAAGAGTGGGAGGTGGGTTGATTAGAAAGGGTAGTGAGTGGTGGTATGAAGAAGTAAGATTATTAGTGAAAGAGAAGAGAGAGGCATTTGGACGATTTTTGCAGGGAAAAAGTGCAATTGAGTGGGAGATGTATAAAAGAAAGAGACAGGAGGTCCAGAGAAAGGTGCAAGAGGAGAAAAAGAGGGCAAATGAGAGTTGGGGTGAGAGAGTATCATTAAATTTTAGGGAAAATAAAAAGATGTTCTGGAAGGAGGTAAATAAAGTGCGTAAGACAAGGGAGCAAATGGGAACTTCAGTGAAGGGCGCAAATGGGGAGGTGATAACAAGTAGTGGTGATGTGAGAAAGAGATGGAGTGAATATTTTGAAGGTTTGTTGAATGTGTTTGATGATAGAGTGGCAGATATAGGGTGTTTTGGTCGAGGTGGTGTGCAAAGTGAGAGGGTTAGGGAAAATGATTTGGTAAACAGAGAAGAGGTAGTAAAAGCTTTGCGGAAGATGAAAGCCGGCAAGGCAGCAGGTTTGGATGGTATTGCAGTGGAATTTATTAAAAAAGGGGGTGACTGTATTATTGACTGGTTGGTAAGGTTATTTAATGTATGTATGACTCATGGTGAGGTGCCTGAGGATTGGCGGAATGCGTGCATAGTGCCATTGTACAAAGGCAAAGGGGATAAGAGCGAATGCTCAAATTTCAGAGGTATAAGTTTGTTGAGTATTCCTGGTAAATTATATGGGAGGGTATTGATTGAGAGGGTGAAGGCATGTACAGAGCATCAGATTGGGGAAGAGCAGTGTGGTTTCAGAAGTGGTAGAGGATGTGTGGATCAGGTGTTAGCTTTGAAGAAGAGAAGGCATATGATAGAGTTGATAGAGATGCTCTGTGGAAGGTATTAAGAATGTATGGTGTGGGAGGCAAGATGTTAGAAGCAGTGAAAAGTTTTTATCGAGGATGTAAGGCATGTGTACGTGTAGGGAGAGAGGAAAGTGATTGGTTCTTAGTGAATGTAGGTTTGCGGCAGGGGTGTGTGATGTCTCCATGGTTGTTTAATTTGTTTATGGATGGGGTTGTTAGGGAGGTGAATGCAAGAGTTTTGGAAACAGGGGCAAGTATGAAGTCTGTTGTGGATGAGAGAGCTTGGGAAGTGAGTCAGTTGTTGTTCGCTGGTGATACAGCGCTGGTGGCTGATTCATGTGAGAAACTGCAGAAGCTGGTGACTGAGTTTGGTAAAGTGTGTGAAAGAAGAGAGTGAAGAGTAAATGTGAATAAGAGCAAGGTTATTAGGTACAGTAGGGTTGAGGGTCAAGTCAATTGGGAGGTAAGTTTGAATGGAGAATATATATATATATATATATATATATATATATATATATATATATATATATATATATATATATATATATATATATATATATATATATATATATATATATATATATATATATATATATATATATATATATATATATATATATATATATATATATATATATATATATATATATATATATATATATATATATATATATATATATATATATCATCCCTGGGGATAGGGGATTAAGAATACTTCCCACGTATTCCCTGCGTGTCGTAGAAGGCGACTAAAAGGGGAGGGAGCGGGGGGCTGGAAATCCTCCCCTCTCGTTTTTTTTTTTTTTGATTTTCCAAAAGAAGGAACAGAGAATTGGGCCAGGTGAGGGTATTCCCTCAAAGGCCCAGTCCTCTGTTCTTAATGCTACCTCGCTAACGCGGGAAATGGCGAATAGTTTAAAAGAAAGATATATATATATATATATATACATACGAATAAAGTGTATATGAACGCTCACCTTCATAGAACATACAAAGCTCCAACAGCCAGGATCGAACCTGTGACCCCTTGTGCAAGAGGCAGGCATGCTAACCGCTAGGCTAAGGGACTGTATAATAGGAAACAACTATTCGAAATACTAAGTACTCGAATACCCTTCGTCTCACAATGGTGAGCAACGGGGTCTATCGGTTGTTTCCGAACAGAACACATAGCCAGCTGATAGCGTTTTACCGAACCTGACTGTACAACGCGGAGTTATATGAATAAACTTTATTCGTATTCATATAACTCCGCGTTGTACAGTCAGGTTCGGTAAAACGCTATCAGCTGGCTATGTGTTCTGTTCGGAAACAACCGATAGACCCCGTTGCTCACCATTGTGAGACGAAGGGTATTCGAGTACTTAGTATTTCGAATAGTTGTTTCCTATTATACAGTCCCTTAGCCTAGCGGTTAGCATGCCTGCCTCTTGCACAAGGGGTCCCAGGTTCGATCCTGGCTGTTGGAGCTTTGTATGATATATATATATATATATATATATATACACACACGAACAAAGTGCATATGAACGCGCACCTTCGTTGAATATATAAACCTCCAACAGCCAGTATTGAACACGGGACCCCTGTGTAACAGGCGGGATCGCTACCGCTAGGCTATGATCGCCTCTAATGGGAAATGACTGTTCGAATACTATGCACTCGAATACCCTTCGTCTCAGGTTGGTGAGCAACGGGGTCTGCACCGGTCTTTTCCTATCAGGCACACAGCCAGCAGATAGCATTTTACCGAACCTAACTGTACAACGCGGAGGTATATGAATAAGAACAAAGTGCCACGGTAACAAATTACTTATCATCAGTTCATGAGGAGCCACAAGAGTATCGCAAGACAACACGACCAGCAAGGACGGCGACTGGGGCTGCTATAATTTCCAGCAAGCGGTGACCTGTAAGTACATCGCAGTAACCCTGGAGACGAATGGTTGTATATTGTAATAGGTACAGCTCTTATGGTTAGGCGTTCTGGCCCTAAACATTAGTGACCCAAGAGATCAGTACTTCATGACTTCTATATGATCTGTACCCTGATTTTACTTTCATAATTTTTCGCCGTTTCCCGTACTAGCGAGGTAGTGCTACGAATAAACGACAAAATAGCCTGATTCATTCACATGTATTCTCTAACTGCTATGTGTAATGCACCGAAGCCACAGCCTCCCCACCAACAACCAGGCCCTACAGACTTTTCTGTTGTTTTCACCGGCTGCTTCACATGCCCTGGTTCAGTTCGCTGACAGCACCTTCCCTCATTTATACCATATATTCCTTCAATTCACTCTTTCCCTTTCACGTCTCCTTTATGTTCATGCCTCGACCACTCAAAACCTATCCTTTTCTCTCCAGTGTGGTTTTCCCCTTCTCCTTGTCCCTCCACTTATGACACATATATGGTCTTCGTAAATCTCTCCTCACTCAGTTCTATAAATGTCCAAGCTATTCCAGTTCGGCCTCTTCAATTTCGTCATCAGTAATATTCTTGCCATAATTCATATCATGAATTCTCTCTTTGCCAAATCACTTTCCATGACTCTCTCACTTTTCACATCTCTCAGACCCACACAAACACACCCCATACATCTTCCAGTCAACAGTTCCTTAAAGCACTCATTCCATCTCTTTACCACAACTCTGCCTCCTTTTACTTTCTTATTTGTCCCCTTCCAGATATTCCCATTCGTTCTAATGTTTTTTTCTCAAAACTGTTGAATTCTTTGAAAATCGTTTGTTATTCTCTCTGAAATATGCTGAAACTCTCTCACCATAACTCTCATTTGCCCTCGTTTTCGGCCCTTGAACCAGCCGCTTTGTTCTGTAAATCTCCCAGTCACCCGCGCCCCTTCCCTGTAAGTACCGCCGATACATGTCTCCTATCTCATTCACTAGCAACTTAACTTTGTCATTCCGTGGCTCACCAACTTTTCTTACACACACTTCTCTCGCATACGCCAGCACTGCTTCAATATATACCTCCCGTTCCTCATTCACTCCCCAAGCTTCGTTTACGGTCTCCTTTTGTCATTATACATTCAATGTCTCCTTGTATATCTTCACACAATTGTCTTTTCCAAGTTCACTTACCATCACCATTCTTTTCACCGAAAGCTTTTACAGATCTTCACCCTCGTCTCCACCAGGTAATGGTTAGATGTCCCACACCTCTCAGCAGATCCATATCCAAAAGTCATTTTCTTTACGTTTATCAGTTAGTAGGTAATCCAATAATGTTTGCTTCCCATTGTTCTTACTCCACGCATACTTATATGTGTTCCTCTTTTAAACCAGCACTAGCCCTTTTTCAACGCACAACTCCACAAGCTATTTGCTATTTCCATTCATACAACTGAAAGCTCAGTATATACCCCGAACTGCTACATTACCCATTCAAATCACCCATCAACATTACCCAATCTCTCGCTTCTTAACTGCCGATACATTAACTCTTTTTCTCCCAGAACAACCCTCCTCCTCATCCCTCTCGTGGTCAAATGCATAATCACTCACCTCACATGGTTTTATGTACCATAACATTGTTGGTGTTTACCAATCATCGTGCACCATGATAATGTATTTTCATAAGGTAACAAAGGACAATGTTCTGCATACAGAGGGACTAAATTCTTGTAAGATCTCAGGTGGTGGACGCCATCCTTGAATAACATTCACTTAACAGTAAAATCAGTCTGGAGGACTACCCACTTCCCAGGCTTTACTCAGATTGTTTGTGCTGTCCCGTTGCCTTGCTGGCTGCTCTGGAGGTCAAGCCAAGTACTTTCTCATATGTTGATATGGTAAAGGTGATGATTATCATATTCTCCTTCTCTCTCAGTATTAGTCTTTACAAATCTGCTCTATAACTCATGTATTGTATGGTATGTGGGTGTACAGATACTATTCACGTGGCACTACAATATAACAGTGTGACACGTTACCTCACTGACTGTTCACTTAGCAGTTGGTGCTGACTGCCCTCTGAGGTTGGGGGTATAGCTCGGGTGCCCCTACTGGGGAACACGTCCTCAGCACTGTACAGCAGGTTGGTCAAGGTCTTCCAGTGACGGTCCTTGTTGTCAGGTAGTCTTCTGTCTCACTAGGTCTGCTATGCTCCTCCACAGACGCAGGTAATCAATTTCAATCTAACCACCAAAGTAGGACATGTCAGTCTCAGCATCATGGGCAATACTGTCATTGGCAGGAGTTTCCAGTGTTGGTATAACGAACACAATAGTAGTTGCTCGTCGCAGGATAATGGTCAACACAATAGTCGCCGAAGAATACAACGACATCGTCAGCAGTACGGCAATTATGCAGTCACGACATAACAGCGGAACTAACAAAGGAGAAACTGTTAGTCTTGGCGATAATTGTTACCTTCTTTACAATCCACAATAAGTCATTATTCTTGGTGTAATGTACACAAGAATGGTGTCCAGGACGATAAACTGTGTCGGTGTGAAAAACACTTAACATAGTCCGTAGGCCACCAAGTCGTCTTGGTATCGATCGTATGACACTGGCTGCGTTAGCTTTATACGTTGGATCCAACGCGTCACCCGCATTATCGGCCAGCTTTGCTTACCAGCAGACAGTTGACCTTCACTTCTTCCCGATCAGTTTACCATTCCTGGAAGAGGTGCACTAACTCCACTATCAACTCTAAGATTTCATTTCGTCGCCTCTTCATTTTTCTTTCAAACAAACAGCTGAAACTGGAAGATTTTATTCCTTTTCTTTGGCTCCAGAGACGATTTCCCCTCCTGTGGGCTCCTTTTAACAAGATGTAATTGTACTCCACTCTAACTCCATCCGTCAGAATCTCTTCAGTCAAGGTCCAGACAGACTTCAATCGTGCATTCTTGTCGCTACTCTGAGCCATTTGAGTGTAACAGTGGAATTAATTCATTTTACTAAACTGATGATAGTTTCCAGTTGCACATGTGTCAAGAAAGAAATCCTGCCAAGTACGCTTCGAAATCCATACTATAGACAGCTGCTGCCACCACAGTTTGCTCCTCATGGATGAAGCTCTCAAGGAGACAATAAGTCAGGAACTTTGTTTTTCTGTAATATTTCAGGAACACGAGATCACCCCTCGAGTGTATCCAAGAACTTTAGAGTAAACTGAGACATGGGAAACTGTCTAAAATAGGTAAAAACATTGTCATTGTCATCAAGATTGTCATTAGGGAAAAAACTGCGACACAAAACTTGATTATGAAATATAAAACGCAAAGAATAAGCACATAAGAAACAAATTCGGAAACATCACTATACATAGAATATGAAAAGTATTGGAAAATTCTGTAAGCGATACAAATTGACAGTGTCATAATGGATACAATGAGCTAAGACTTAAATACAAAATATGGATACAGGAATATAGGAAAACATACATTACAGGAAATAAAGAAGAACAAACTTAAACGCCAATGATCAAAGACTATGTACAGAGAAGGACCTTCACAATGTTATTGAGACGCATGCTAGGACCACTGAAACTCACATCATGAAGAGACTATTGAGGCTATATGGTGGCCCACTTGTCACTCCTCAGCCTACGGACAGTTTTACTAATCTCTAAAGGAAACAATCATCTGAGGACCAGATGGAATCATTTGTCACCCAAGAAAGCAGTACTTTTAATCCTGTGTGATGATATGCGTAAATTGCAAAAAGACGAGAAAACTATAATGGACCCGACTTGCAGGAACAGTTACAGACTGAGAGTCCCAAAATTTGGCAAAACCTTTCGAAAGCACGACTCTCACCACGTCTGCTGGAAGCGGCGAAACAACTGCGAAATGACTACCAAGGGAAATGTGAAATCATACTGCAAGATCTTACAAAATTTAGACAGATTTCAATTAAACCCACAGATAGATTCAAAAAGCATATTAGCTCATTGATTACTGCTACGAATGCTGTGAAGGATGATATCAAACTCGATCTTCTGAAAGGTGACTTCGAACCAACATATTTCTATGGAAACGTCAAAACACACAAGCCGGGAAATTCCCGAAGGCCGATCATCTCCCAGATCCCTTCACCTACCTACAGGTTAGCCAAGAAGCTAAACCAATTGATCTCACCATACATCCCTACAACCAATTCCCTAGAGTTTATTGACATCCTTAGAAACAAAGAACCGCATGGCATCCCAACTTCCATGGATGTAAAATCTTCACTAATTTACCAGTGGAGAGAACAATAGACATCATCTTCGATTATGTCTACCAGCACCATGTCTTACCTTCCCTGAAGATGCCCAGAAATATATTGAAAGAAATGTTACGTGCCTGCGCCATGGAAGCACCTTTCAGATGGCCACAAGGCAAACATTACCAACGGGTGGATGAATTAGCCATGTGGTTTCCCCTGGGGTTCTCTTAGCGCAGGCAACTATTTCCTATATCGAAACTGCAGCATTGTAACCTGAGAACATGACACCCTAGATCAGATATATCGACGACTTTGTTATCTGCGTGAAAAACTTCCGTAACCCACTCCAAGAAACTTCAGGCTTAAGATTTACAGTAGAGCTGAATAATTATGGTTAGATTCCTTCCTTGGATGCAATGGTGAGTGCTTCAGCAGAATCTCATCAGCGACACCTTCAAGAAACCCACCAGCCTAGGTGAATGCATGAATAGAATGAGCGAATGCACTCAAAATTACAAGAGGAGTTTCATTCGTTCATACGTAAGGAGAGCGATCAAGGTGTGCTCAACCTGGCAACTTCTACACCAAGAACTTCGATGTGTCTGGCAAATGTTAACTGGCAATGGATATTCAAATACTGAATCTGATACCATTGTACACATCATGCTTGAGCAACATCTCATGACAAACAGACATCCTCAACGTGACAGCATAAATCTTTACCACAGGATCACATTTACAACATATCGAAAGGACGAAAGAAGGTCTTGCAAGATATTTTGCAGTTGTGGTCTATGAGTACCGATTCAATACTGGGGACTATCAGCCCCACCACATAAACTACAATGGACATACAACCTGCACCCTGAGCCGCCGCCGCAGTTGAGGGAATAATTGGTGTACATGGGGTGTTCAGTGTTGTCACTGGAAATAGTGAAGAGCTTGTAGAATTGTGAGCTGAAAAAGGACTGGTGATTGGTAATACCTGGTTTAAAAAGAGAGATATACGTAAGTGTACGAATGTAAGTAAGAGAGATGGCCAGAGAGCGTTTTTGGATTACGTGTAATTGATAGGCGCGCGAAAGAGAGACTTTTGGATGCTAATGTCCTGAGAGGTGGAACTGTAGGGATGTCTGATCATTATCTTGTGGAGGCGAAGGTGAAGGTTTATAGAGGTTTTCAGAAAAGAAGAGAGAATGTTGGGGTGAAGGAAGTGGTGAGAAAAATGAGCTTGGGAAGGTGACTTTTGTGATGAAGTACCAGGAGAGACTGAGTGCAGAATGGAAAAAGGTGAGAGCAAAGGACGTAAGGGGAGTGGGAGAAGAACGGGATGTACTTAAGGATTCAGTGATGGCTTGCACAAAGATGTTTGTGGCATGAGAAGCGTGGGAGGTGGGCAGATTAGAAAGGGTGGTGAGTGGTGGGATGAAGAAGTAAGATTATTAGTGAAAGAAAAGAAAGAGGCTTTTGGATGAGTTTTGCAGGAAAATAGTGCAAATGACTGGGAGATATATAAAAGAAAGAGGCAGGAGGTAAAGAGAAAGGTGCAAGAGATGAAAAAGTGTGCAAATGAGAGTTGGGGTGAGAAAGTATCATTAAATTTTAGGGAGAATAAAAAGATGTTTTGGAAGGAGTTAAATAAAGTGCGTAAGACAAGGGAACAAATGGGAACATCGGTGAAGTGGGCTAATGGAGAGGTGTTAACAAGTAGTGGTGATGTGAGAAGGAGATGGAGTGAGTATTCTGAAGGTTTCTTGAATGTGTTAGATGATAGAGTGGCAGATATAGAGTGTTTTGCTCGAGGTGGTGTGCGAAGTGAGACGGTTAGAGAGAATGAATTGGTAAACAGAGAAGAGGTAGTAAAAGCTGTGAGGAAGATGAAAGTCGGCAAGGCAGCAGGTTTGGATGGTATTGCAGTGGAATTTATTAAAACAGGTGGTGACTGTGTTGTTGACTGGTTGGTAAGGGTATTTACCGTATGTATGACTCATGGTAAGGTGCCTGAGGATTGGCGGAATGCACGCATAGTGCCATTGTACAAAGGTAAAGGGGATAAAGGTGAGTGCTCAAATTACAGAGGTATAAGTTTGTTTAGTATTTCTGGGAAATTATATGGGAAGGTATTGATTGAGTGGGTGAAGGCATGTACAGAGCATCAGATTGGGGAAGAGCATTGTGGTTTCAGAAGTGGTAGAGGATGTGTGGATCAGGTGTTTGCTTTGAAGAGTGTATGTGAGAAATATTTAGAAAAGCAAAAGGATTTGTATGTAGCGTTTATGGATCTGGAGAAGGCATATGATGGAGTAGATGGAGATGCTCTGTGGAAGGTATTAAGAATATATGGTGTGGGAGGCAAGTTGTTAGAAGCAGTGAAAAGTTTTTATTGTGGATGTAAGGCATGTGTGCGAGTGGGAAGAGAAGAATTGGCTCTCAGTGAATGTCAGTTTGCGGCAGGGGTTCGTGATGTCTCCATGGTTTTTTGATTTGTTTATGGATGGGGTTGTTAGGGAGGTGAATGCAAGAGGTTTGGAAAGAGGGGCAAGTATGCAGTCTATTGTGGATGAGAGAGCTTGGCGAGTGAGTCAGCTGTTGTTCACTGATGAGACAGCGCTGGTGGCTGATTCGGGTGAGAAACTGCAGAAGCTGGTGACCGAGTTTGGTAAAGTGTGTGAAAGAAGAAAGCTGAGAGTAAATGTGAATAAGAGCAAGGTTATTAGGTACAGTAGGGTTGAGAGACAAGTCAACTGGGAGGTAAGTTTGAATGGAAAGAAACTGGAGGAAGTGAAGTGTTTTAGATATCTGGGAGTGGATTTGGCAGTGATGGAACCATGGAAGCGGAAGTGAGTCACATGGGGTGGGAGGCGAAATTTCTGAGACTTGAAAGATGTGTGGAAGGCGTATGTTTAAAGGAATAGTGGTTCCAACAATGTTATAAGGTTGCGAGACGTTCGCTATAGATAGAGTTGTGCGGAGGAGGGTGGATCTGTTAGAAACGAGATGATTAAGGACAATATGTGGTGTGAGGTGGTTTGATCAAGTAATGAAAGGGTAAGAGAGATGTGTGGTGATAAAAAGAGTTTGGTTGAGAGAGCAGAAAAGGGTGTTTTGAAATGGTTTGGTCACATTGAGAGAATGAGTGAGGAAAGATTGACAAAGAGGATTTATGTGTCAGAGGTGGTGGGAACGAGGAGAAGTAGGAGACCAAATTGGAGGTGGAAATATGGAGTGAAAAAAAGATTTTGAGCGATCGGGGCCTGATCATGTAGGAGGGTGAAAGGCGTGCAAGGAATGGAGTGAATTGGATCGATGTGGTATACCGGGATAGACGTGCTGTCTATGGATTGAACCAGGGCATGTGAAGCGTCTGGGGTAAACAATGGAAAGTTTTGTAGGGGCCTGGATGTGGAAAGGGAGCTGTGGTTTCGGTGCATTATACATGACAGCTAGAGACTGAGTGTGAACGAATGTGGCCTTTGTTGTGTTTTCCTAGCGATATCTAGCGTGCATGCAGGGGGAGGGGGTTGTCATTTCATGTGTGGCGGGGTGGCGACGGGAACGAATGAAGGCAGTAAGTATGAATTATCTACATGTGTATGTATGTACATGTCTGTGTATGTATATATATGTATACGTTGAAATGTATAGGTATGGATATGTGCGTGTGTGGACGTGTATGTATATAGATGTGTATATGGGTGGGTTGGGCCATTCTTTCCTCTGTTCATAATAATAATAATAATAATGATAATAATAATAATAATAATAATAATAATAATAATAATAATAATAATAATAATAATAATAATAATAATAGTAATAATAGCAATAATGATAATAATAATAATAATAATAATAATAATAATAATAATAATAATAATAATAATAATAATAATAATAATAATAATAATAATAATAATAGTAATAACAATAATAGTAATAATAGGAACGATAACAGTAATAATGATGATAATGGTAATGATAATAAAGATAATAATAATAACAATAGAAAACATCTCATATATTATTCCTTTTCCCGTCTAAGCACCAGGTAACGTCATAGACAGACGATCAACCGCCTTGTTGGCACACATCCACTCTACCTGCATAGCATCTCAAAACTTGTGTCTCCCGTCTCCAAGAAATATTTCCGTGCATTACCCTGATCACCAAGTCGCCCCCGAGAGTACTAAATTGTTTCAGTTTTTTCCTATAAATGCTCGTCTCTCTCCCTCCCATATGTTTAATCTCCCCTACCTTAAATCCAACTTTACTCCAACTTTCTTCCTTGATCTCTCGCTTCCCTTCATTCACTCTGCACGTTACATAGGCCCTCCCTCTGCACTCGTCCTTTCCATATACTCACACCCTACCAGCACACCATGGTCGGACCTCTCAGGCACGCCGCTCCTCACCACCACACTCTTAACGACGGTCATTTTTCTACGAGATCATACCACCTCAACCCTAGACATACTATCCTCAAGTAGTCTTATTTCAGACACAGCTACCCTTTTCTCTCCTCTCCTTCCATACAACACTTTGGGAGTCACCGTCCTTTGTAACACATCCATCATTATTGCCATCACGAACAAAGCTGGCCACACATTCCCTAACGCGCCCAGGTACCATGATTCTATCTGGTGCTAACTCCACCCACATCCACATTAGCATTTTTCCTCCTTCAAAACTGTTCCATTTGAATCAACACTGTGATAATCCTGTTTTATCCCCCTGTTGTCCACCTTTCTAATGTCTTCTTTCACAGACTTTTCCATCATTATGACTAGACTCTGGAGGTTCTCTTTGGAGGGAGTCACGACTGCCGCGTCATTTCCCGAGGCAAGCCCATGCCTGAACACATATCACAACTCTAAGCCTATCGCAGATTCCCTCTCCTTGTCCCGCGACCCTAACATCTATCTCCTCACTACCTCATTGATAATCAGTCGACAACTATGGTAACATCACATCCTTGACGCAAACCTGTTTTGACCGTACGCTACTCACCCTCCTCCTTCCATGCCTTACTCTCCCGCCATAATCTCACCTGTCTTTGGTAACTTTCCACTGACCCCATTTATCCGTTGCACTCTCCATAAAGCATCTCTGTTAACATTATCAAACGCTTTTTCCACATTTATGGATGCCCACATACAAGTTCCTCTCTCTTCTCCAAGTTCTTCCTACACATACTCATCGACACAAGCACTTGGCTGGCACACCTTCTACCTCTCCTGGAACATCTTTGTTTTCCCAATCATTTTCTCTATGGAAGACACCATCCCTCAATCATCACTCCTCTCTATCCCTTTTCAGGTATTCTCAGCAGACATATAATCTCAACACTCCTGTTATTCCCCCATGTCTTTGTACAAGGGTGTCATACATATACAGAGACAGTCGTTATACACCTCGTTGTGGGCGATGCTTGCGTCAAACACCCGATTAACTGATCCATGTCATCATATCTCTCTTTCTAAAGAAATTCATCAGCAATCGTATCCACAATCGATGCTTCACCACATTTCCTCTTGCACATGGCTTTCACCACATCTCTTTTCACCATTCCATTTGCCATGACTCTCATTCCGCTTACCACTTTGTCCCACACACATTACGTTTACCTCCAAAGCACATAACACATTCAACACTCTAAAGTACTGCCTCCACCTCCTTTTCACGTAATAGACACCACCTACCCACCCACTCTCCTAACTCCTACCCTCATAGTTGTTACTCACATTGTTCACCTCCAACCAAACCACTTTCTTAATTTTTCTGAAGTACATCGACAGCGACAAACAAAATACCTGGATTCTTAGGTAGGGCTTTCGTCCCCATCTTGAATATTGTGCTCAGTTTTGGTCAGCCGACCTTCAAAAAGACAGAGAATAGAGCTACCAAGATGATTACCGAACTGAGAAACAAATTCTATAAACCGACCAAACGACTTGAATATATGTAGCTTGGGAAAGAAAAGGTTCAGAGGTGATCTAATACTCAAATGTTCAAAACCATCACAGACTTTGGTAATTTTCATCTAACAAGCTGCATAAGATATCATTCGTCTGATTCCACTCGCAGTAATGGATACAAACTTTTGGGCAAATTCGTTCACACTCAGTCTCTAGCTCTCATGTGTAATGCACCGAAACCACAGCTCCCTTTCCACGTCCAGGCCCTACAAAACTTTCCATGGTTTACCCCAGACGCTTCACATGCCCTGGCTCAATATATTGACAGCACGTCGACTCCGGTATACCGCATCGTTCCAATTCACTCCATTCCTTGCACGCCTTTTACCCTCCTGCATGTTCAGGCCCCGATCACTCAAAATCTTTTTCGCTCCATCCTTCCACCTCCAATTTGGTCTCACACTTCTCGTTCCCTCCGCCTCTGACACATATCTCCTCTTTGTCAATCTTTCCTCACTCATTCTCTCCATGTGACCAAATCATTTCAATACACCCGCTTCTGCTCTCTCAACCACACTCTTTTTGTTACTACACATCTCTCTTACCCTTTCATTACTTACTCGATCAAACCACCTCACACCACATATTGTCCCCAAACATCTCATTTCAAACACATCCACCCTCCTCCGCACAGCTCTATCTATAGTCCACGCCTCGCAACCATATAACATTGTTGGAATCATTGAATCACTATTCCTTCAAACATAGCCATTTTTGCTTTCCGAGATGATGTTCTCGCCTTCCACACATTTTTCAACGCTCCCAGAACTTTCGCCCCCCTTCCCTACCCTGTGACTCACTTCCCGTTCCATGGTTCCATCCGCTGCCAAATCCACTCCTAGATATATAAAACACTTCACTTCCTCCAGACGCTTCACATTGCCAGCATGTCGTCCCTGGTATACCACATCGTTCCAATTCACTTAATTTCTTGCACGTCTTTCACCCTCCGACATGTTCACGGCCCGATCGCTCAAACTTCTTTCACTCCATCCTTCCACCTCCAATTTGGTCTCCCACTTCTCCTCGTTCCCTCCACCTCTGATACATATATCCCCTTTGAAAATCTTTCCTCACTCATTCTCTCCATGTGACCAAACCATTTCAATACACCCTTTTCTGCTCTCTCAACCACACTTTTTATTACCGCACATCTCTTTTACGCTTTCATTACTTAGTCGATCAAACCACCTCACACCCCATATTGTCCTCAAACAAACTCATTTCCAACACATCCACCATTCTCCGCACAACCCTAACTATAGCCCATGCCTAGCAACCATATAACATTGTTGGAGCCACTATTTCTTCAAAAATACCCAAGCTTGCTCTCCAAGATAACAATCTCGACTTCCACACATTTTTCAACGCTCCCAGAACTTTCGCCGTCTCCTCCACCCTGTGACTCACTTCCGCTTCCATGGTTCCATCCGCTGCTAAATCCACTCCCAGATATCTAAAACACTTCACTTCCTTCAGTTTCTCTCCATTCAAACTTACCTCCCAATGAACACGTCCCTCAACTTTACTGAACCTAATTACCTTGTTCTCATTCACATTAACTCTCAGCATTCTTCTTTCACACACTTTACCAAACTTAGTCTCCAACTTCTGCAGTTTCTCACCCGAGATCAGTATGATCAGTAAACAACAACTGACTTACTTTCCAAGCCCTCTCATCCACAACAAACCGCATACTTGTCCCTCTCTCCAAAACTCTTACATTCACCTCCCTAACTATCCCATCCATAAACAAATTAAACAATCATGGAGACATCACGCACCCTTGCCGCAAACCGACATTCACTGGGAACCAATCTCCATATATTCTTAATATCTTCCACAGAGCATCTCTATCAACTCTATCATATGCCTTCTCCAGATCCATAAATACTACATACAAATCCATCTGATTTTCTACGTATTTCTCACAAACATTCTTCAGAGCAAACGCCTCATCCGCACATCCTCTACCACTTTTCAAACCACTCTGCTCTTCCCCATTCTGATTCTCAGTACATGCCTTTACTCTCTCAATCAATACCTTCCCATATAATTTCCCAATAATATTCAACAAAATTATACGTCTGTAATTTGAACACTCACCTTTATCCCCCTTGCTTTTGTACAATGGCACTATGCGTGCATTCCGCCAATCCTCAGGACCTTCAATATGAACTATACATACATTGAATATCCTCACCAACCAGTCAACAACACAGTCAGCCTCTTTTTATGATAGATTTTACTCCAGTACCATCCAAACCCACTGCCTTGCCGGCTTTCATCTTCCGCAAAGCTTTCACTGCTTCTTCTCTGTTTACCAAACCATTTTCCCTGATCCTCTCACTTTGCACTCCACATCGACCAAAACACCCTATGTCTGCCACTCTGTCATCAAACACATTCAACAAAGCTTCAAATTCCTGACTCCATCTCCTCACTTCACCACTACTTGTTATTACCTCCCATTTGCCCCCTTCATCGATGTTTTCATTTGTTCTCTTGTCCTACACACTTTCTTTACCTCCTTCCTAAAACATCTTTTTATTCTCTTAAACTTTAATGGTACTCTCTCACCCCAACTCTCATTTGCCCTCTTTTTCACCTCCTGCACATTTCTCTTGACTTCCTGCCTCTTTCCCTTATACATCTCACAGTCATATGCACTACTTACCCGCAAAAATCGTCCAAACGCCTCTCTCTTCTCTTTCACTAACAATCTTACTTCTTCCGCCCGCTACTCACTAGCCTTTCTAATCTGCCCACCTCCCACCTTACTCATGCCACAAGCACCTGTTGCAAGCCATCACTGTTTCCCTAAGTACATCCTATTCCTCTCCCACTCCCCTTACGTAATTTGCTCTTACCTTTTTCAGTTCTGCGCTCAGTCTCTCCTGGTACTTCCACACACAAGTCTCACTTCCCAGACTCACTCTCACCACTCTCTTCACCTCAACATTCTCTCTTTTCTTCTGAAAACCTTACAAATCTTGACCCTCAACTCCACAAGATAATGACCAGACATCCCTCCAGTTGCCCCTCTCAGCACATCAACATCCACGTCTCTCTTTCAAGCGCCTCTCAATTAACACGTAATCCAGTAACGCTCTTTGGCCATTTCTCCTACTTACGTATACTTATGTATATCTCTCTTTATGAACCAGGTATTCTCAATTATCAGGCTAGAGGCTCTTTACCATTTTCATTTACAACATTGAACACCCCAGGTACACCAATTATACCTTCAACTGCCACATTACTAGTCTTTGCATTCAAATCACCCGCCACTATAGCCCGGTCTCTTGCATCAAAGCTGCTAACACACTCCCAAAACACTTGCCTCTCATGATCTTTCTCCTCATTCCCAGGTGCATAGGCACCAATAATCACCCATCCCTCTCTATCCACTTTCAGTTATACCCATATCAGTCTAGAATTTTCTTTCTTACACTGTATCACATACTTCTACAACTCCTGCTTCAGGAGTAGTGCTACTCCTACCCTTGCTCTTGTCCCCTCACCAACTCTTGACTTTACTTCCAAGACATTCCCAAACCACTCTTCCCCTTTACCCTTAAGCTTCGTTTCACTCAGAGCCAAAACATCCAGGCTCCTTTCCTCAAACAGACTACCTATCTCTCCTTTTTTCTCATCTTGGTTGCATCCACACACATTTAGACACCCCAATCTGAGCCTTCGAGGAGGATGAACATTCCCCGCTTGACTACTTCTTCTGTTTCCCCTTTCAGAAAGTTAAAATACAAGGAAGGGAGGATTTCTATCCCCCAAACCCATCCCCTTTAGTCACATTCTACGACACGCGAGGAATGCGTGAGAAGTATTTTTTCTCCCCTATCCCAGGGATGATAATTATTATTATCATCATTAAAGTAAAGTCAGGGGTTCGTAAGAGGAGAAGAGCAAGGGAAGGAGTAGCACTACTCCTTAAACAGGAGTGGTGGTAGTATGTGAGAGTGTAAGAATGTAAACTCTGGATTAATATGGGTAAAACTGAATGTGGATGGAGAGAGATGGGTGATTATTGGTGCATATGCACCAGAGCATGAGAAGAAAGATCAGGAGAGGCAAGTGTTTTGGGAGCAGCTGAGTGAGTGTGTTTGAAGTTTTCATGCACGAGACCGGGTTATAGTGATGGGTGATTTGAATGCAAAGGTGAGTAATGTGGCTGTTGAGGGAATGATTGGTGTACATGGGGTGTTCAATGTTGTAAATGGAAATGGTGAGGAGCTTGTACACTTGTGTGCTGAAAAAGGACTGGTGATTGGGAATACCTGGTTTAAAAAGAGAGATGTACATAAGTATACGTATGTAAGTAGGAGAGATGGCCAAAGAGTGTTATAGGACTATGTGTTAATTGATAGGCGCGCGAAAGAGAGACTTTTGGATGTTAATTTGTTGAGAGGTACAACTGGAGGGATGTCTGATAATTATCTTGTTGAGGTGAAGGTGAAGATTTGTGGAGGTTTTCAGAGAAGAAGAAAGGGTGTTGGGGCGAAGAGATTGGTGAGAGTAAGTGAGCTTGGGAAGGAAACTTGTATGAGGAAGTACCAGGAGAGACTGAGTGCAGAATGGAAAAAGGTGAGAGTAAAGGACGTAAGGGGAGTGGTGGAGTAATGGGATGTATTTAGGGAAGCAGTGATGACTTGCGCAAAAGAAGCTTGTGGCATGAGAAGCGCGGGAGGTGGGCAGAATAGAAAGCGTAGTGAGTGGTGGGATGAAGAAGTAAGATTATTAGTGAAAGAGAAGAGAGAGGCATTTGGACTAGTTTTGTATGGAAATAGTGCAAATGACTGGGAGATGTATAAAAGAAAGAGGCAGGAGGTCAGGATAAAGGTGAAAGAGGTGAAAAAGAGGGCAAATGCGACTTGGGGTGAGAGGGCATCATTAAATTTTAGGGAGAATGAAAGGATGTTTTGGAAGGAGGTAAATAAAGTGTGCAAGACAAGAGAAAAATGGGAACATCGGTGAAGGGGGCAAATGGGGAGGTGATAACAATTAGTGGTGATGTGAGGAGATGGAGTGAGTATTTTGAAGGTTTCTTGAATGTGTTAGGTGATAGAGTGGCAGACATAGGGTGTTTTAGTCGAGGTGGTGTGCGAAGTGAGAGGGTTAGGGGAATGATTTCGTAAACAGAGAAGAGGTAGTGAAAGCTTTGCGGAAGATTAAAGCTGGCATTGGATGGTATTGAAGTGGAATTTATTAAAAAAGGGGTGACTGTGTTGTTGACTGGTTGGTAAGAATATTTAATGTATGTATGACTCAAGGTGAGGTGCCTGAGGATTGGCGAAATGCATGCATGGTGCCACTGTAGAAAGGCAAAGGGGATAAAGATGAGTGCTCAGATTACAGAGGTATAAGTTTGTTGAGCATTCCGGGAAAATTATATGGGAGGGTATTGTTTGAGAGGGTGAATGCATGTACAGAGCATCAGATTGGGGAGGAGCAGTGTGGTTTCAGAGGTGGTAGAGGATGTGTGGATCAGAAGTTTGCTTTGAAGAATATATATGAGAAATACTTAGAAAAGCAAATGGATTTGTATGTAGCATTTATGGATCTGGAGAAGGCATATGATAGAGTTGATAGAGATGCTCTGTGGAAGGTATTAAGAATATATGGTGTGGGAGGCAAGTTGTTAAATGCAGTGAAAAGTTTTTATCGAGGATGTAAGGCATGTGTACGTGTAGAAAGAGAGGAAAGTGATTGGTTCTCAGTGAATGTAGGTTTGCGGCAGGGGATGTGTGATGTCTCCATGGTTGTTTAATTTGTTTATGGATGGGGTTGTTAGGGAGGTGAATGCAAGAGTTTTGGAGAGAGGGGCATGTATACAGTCTGTTGTGGATGAGAGAGCTTGGGAAGTGAGTCAGTTGTTGTTCGCTGATGATACAGTGCAGGTGGCTGATTCGGGTGAGAAACTGCAGAAGCTGGTGACTGAGTTTGGTAAAGTGTGTGAAAGAAGAAAGCTGAGAGTAAATGTGCATAAGAGTAAGATTATTAAGTACAGTAGGGTTGAGGGACAAGTTAATTGGGATGTAGGTTTGAATGGAGAAAAACTGGAGGAAGTGAAGTTTTTCAGATATCTAGGAGTGGATTTGGCAGCGGATGGAACCATGGAAGCGGAAGTGAGTTACAGGGTGGAGCAGACGGCGAAAGTTCTGGGAGCGATGAAATATGTGTGGAAGGGCGAGAACATTATCTCGGAAAGCAAAAATGGGTATGTCTGAAGAATATTGGTTCCACCAATGTTATATGGTTGCGAGGCGTGGGCTATGGATAGAGTTGTGCCGAGGAGGGTGATTGTGTTGGAAATGAAATGTTTGAGGACAATATGTGGTGTGAGGTGGTTTGATCGAGTTGGTAATGAAAGGGTAAGAGAGATATGTGATAATGAAAAGAGAGTGGCTGAGAGAGTAGAAGAGGGTGTTTTGAAAGGGTTTAGTCACATGGAGAGAATGATTTACGAAAGATTAACAAAGAGGATACATGTGTCAGAGGCGGAGGGAGCGAGGAGAAGTGGGAGACCAAAGTGGAGGTGGAAAGAGGGAGTGATCGGGGCCTGAACATGCTGGAGGTTGAAAGGCGTTCAAGGAATAGAGTGAATTGGAACGATGTGGTATACAAGGGTCGACGTGCTGTCAATGGATTGAACCAGGGCATGAGAAGCGTCTGGGGTAAACCGTGGAAAGTTTTGTGTCGCCTGGACGTGGAAAGGGAGCTGTGCTTTCGTTGCATTTTACCTGACAGCTAGAGACAGAGTGTGAACGAATGTGGCCTTTGTTGTCTTTTCCTAGCGCTACCTCGCGCGCATGCGGGGGGAGGGGATTGTCATTTCATGTGTGGAGGGGTGGCTATATACATGTGTCTATATATATATATATATATATATATATATATATATATATATATATATATATATATATATATATATATATATATATATATATATATATTTTTTTTTATTTTTTTTATTATACTTTGTCGCTGTCTCCCGCGTTTGCGAGGTAGCGCAAGGAAACAGACGAAAGAAATGGCCCAACCCCCCCCCCCATACACATGTATATACATACGTCCACACACGCAAATATACATACCTACACAGCTTTCCATGGTTTACCCCAGACGCTTCACATGCCTTGATTCAATCCACTGACAGCACGTCAACCCCGGTATACCACATCGCTCCAATTCACTCTATTCCTTGCCCTCCTTTCACCCTCCTGCATGTTCAGGCCCCGATCACACAAAATCTTTTTCACTCCATCTTTCCACCTCCAATTTGGTCTCCCTCTTCTCCTCGTTCCCTCCACCTCCGACACATATATCCTCTTGGTCAATCTTTCCTCACTCATTCTCTCCATGTGCCCAAACCACTTCAAAACACCCTCTTCTGCTCTCTCAACCACGCTCTTTTTATTTCCACACATCTCTCTTACCCTTACGTTACTCACTCGATCAAACCACCTCACACCACACATTGTCCTCAAACATCTCATTTCCAGCACATCCATCCTCCTGCGCACAACTCTATCCATAGCCCACGCCTCGCAACCATACAACATTGTTGGAACCACTATTCCTTCAAACATACCCATTTTTGCTTTCCGAGATAATGTTCTCGACTTCCACACATTCTTCAAGGCCCCCAGAATTTTCGCCCCCTCCCCCACCCTATGATCCACTTCCGCTTCCATGGTTCCATCCGCTGCCAGATCCACTCCCAGATATCTAAAACACTTCACTTCCTCCAGTTTTTCTCCATTCAAACTCACCTCCCAATTGACTTGACCCTCAACCCTACTGTACCTAATAACCTTGCTCTTATTCACATTTACTCTTAACTTTCTTCTTCCACACACTTTACCAAACTCAGTCACCAGCTTCTGCAGTTTCTCACATGAATCAGCCACCAGCGCTGTATCATCAGCGAACAACAACTGACTCACTTCCCAAGCTCTCTCATCCCCAACAGACTTCATACTTGCCCCTCTTTCCAAAACTCTTGCATTTACCTCCCTAACAACCCCATCCATAAACAAATTAAACAACCATGGAGACATCACACACCCCTGCCGCAAACCTACATTCACTGAGAACCAATCACTTTCCTCTCTTCCTACACGTACACATGCCTTACATCCTCGATAAAAACTTTTCACTGCTTCTAACAACTTTCCTCCCACACCATATATTCTTAATACCTTCCACAGAGCATCTCTATCAACTCTATCATATGCCTTCTCCAGATCCATAAATGCTACATACAAATCCATTTGCTTTTCTAAGTATTTCTCACATACATTCTTCAAAGCAAACACCTGATCCACACATCCTCTACCACTTCTGAAACCACACTGCTCTTCCCCAATCTGATGCTCTGTACATGCCTTCACCCTCTCAATCAATACCCTCCCATATAATTTACCAGGAATACTCAACAAACTTATACCTCTGTAATTTGAGCACTCACTCTTATCCCCTTTGCCTTTGTACAATGGCACTATGCACGCATTCCGCCAATCCTCAGGCACCTCACCATGAGTCATACATACATTAAATAACCTTACCAACCAGTCAACAATACAGTCACCCCCTTTTTTAATAAATTCCACTGCAATACCATCCAAGCCTGCTGCCTTGCCGGCTTTCATCTTCCGCAAAGCTTTCACTACCTCTTCTCTGTTTACCAAATCATTTTCCCTAACCCTCTCACTTTGCACACCACCTCGACCAAAACACCCTATATCTGCCACTCTATCATCAAACACATTCAACAAACCTTCAAAATACTCACTCCATCTCCTTCTCACATCACCACTACTTGTTATCACCTCCCCATTTGCGCCCTTCACTGAAGTTCCCATTTGCTCCCTTGTCTTACGCACTTTATTTACCTCCTTCCAGAACATCTTTTTATTCTCCCTAAAATTTAATGATACTCTCTCACCCCAACTCTCATTTGCCCTTTTTTTCACCTCTTGCACCTTTCTCTTGACCTCCTGTCTCTTTCTTTTATACATCTCCCACTCAATTGCATTTTTTCCCTGCAAAAATCGTCCAAATGCCTCTCTCTTCTCTTTCACTAATACTCTTACTTCTTCATCCCACCACTCACTACCCTTTCTAAACAACCCACCTCCCACTCTTCTCATGCCACAAGCATCTTTTGCGCAATCCATCACTGCTTCCCTAAATACATCCCATTCCTCCCCCACTCCCCTTACTTCCATTGTTCTCACCTTTTTCCATTCTGTACTCAGTCTCTCCTGGTACTTCCTCACACAGGTCTCCTTCTCAAGCTCACTTACTCTCACCACCTTCTTCACCCCAACATTCACTCTTCTTTTCTGAAAACCCATACAAATCTTCACCTTAGCCTCCACAAGATAATGATCAGACATCCCTCCAGTTGCACCTCTCAGCACATTAACATCCAAAAGTCTCTCTTTCGCACGCCTGTCAATTAACACGTAATCCAATAACGCTCTCTGGCCATCTCTCCTACTTACATAAGTATACTTATGTATATCTCGCTTTTTAAACCAGGTATTCCCAATCATCAGTCCTTTTTCAGCACATAAATCTACAAGCTCTTCACCATTTCCATTTACAACACTGAACACCCCATGTATACCAATTATTCCCTCAACTGCCACATTACTCACCTTTGCATTCAAATCACCCATCACTATAACCCGGTCTCGTGCATCAAAACCACTAACACACTCATTCAGCTGCTCCCAAAACACTTGCCTCTCATGATCTTTCTTCTCATGCCCGGGTGCATATGCACCAATAATCACCCACCTCTCTCCATCAACTTTCAGTTTTACCCATATTAATCGAGAATTTACTTTCTTACATTCTATCACATACTCCCACAACTCCTGTTTCAGGAGTATTGCTACTCCTTCCTTGCTCTTGTCCTCTCACTAACCGGACTTTACTCCCAGACATTCCCAAACCACTTTTCCCCCCTTTACCCTTGAGCTTCGTTTCATCTTTATAAATATATTTATATAATATATATATTATATATATATTTTATATATATATAATATTTTTTTATATATATATTATATATAATATATATATATATATATTTATAATAAAACCCACAAAATTTTTTTTTTAATATTAAATTAAAATTATGGGTTTTAATATATGTTGTTGGACTTTATGTAAAAACATGTGTATGGGGGGGGTGGGCCTTTCTTCGTCTGTTTCCGGGGCTACCTCCTAACGGGGGAACAGCGAAAAGTATAATAGAAAAAATAATAATAGATCACTTTTTTATCATATCATTATTGTTTTATTATTTCTTATTTATTATTATTATTATATTATTTCATTTTATTATTATCATTTTTAAATATCATTAATTGTTATCATTATTATCTTTTATATTACTATTATTATTTTTTATTTTATTATATTATTATTATTATTTTTATTTTTACATCTTTTTCTTTATTTTTTTTTTTATATCATTATTATATCATTTTTATCTTTAATCTTTATTTTTTCTTCCCATTTTTTATCATTTTTGTTATTACTTTTTTTATTTTTTTATCTTTTAACGTTATTATCTTTTACATTATATCCTCATTACACTATTGAAATTTGTTTTTTGGGGGCAATATTTATCGATTTGCTATCATTGTTGTATTCCCATTACCATCATAAATGAAAAAAATTTAAAATGATAAAGGAAAAAAATTGGGAATTTAAGTTAGAGGATTTCACACAAAAGGGAAGAGGGGGGAAAGGGCAGATTAAGTATGAAAAAAATGATTGGGGCGGATATGACGATTAGCGGGGGGAAAAAAACAGTAACGTTTACCTAACTAAACCACAAACTGGAGACCTCGGGGTTCCCGGGGGTTACTACTGCTCGATTTGGGTCAAGGAAACTACCCCTCACACTGGGCGAGCTATGGTTTACCATGTTTCGGGGACCTTCCGCTCCCCCGCCCGTTTAGGCGAATGACACCTGCCTCATCCACCACCCACCTCCAGCTAGACTGGGTTTTCCTATTTGAATATTACCGCTGCGATAGAGCCCTTTGTATGGTGTTTTGGGGGATGTTTGGTAGCAAGGCGGTCGTGAGGGCCACATTTGTGTTACAGTCATTTTTTTTGGGGCCTGTTTAAACGGGCGGAGCACATTTCACTTGACAGGGCTCGACCACTGTAGGGGGTTTTTACACTCATACAGGGGGTCAAGGGAGACAAAATAGAAAGACAAAGAGAACATAATTTTCTCTCTCTCCTCTCTCTCTCTCTCTCTCTCTCTCTCTTCTTCTCTCTCTCTCTCTCTCTCTTCTCTCTCTCTCTCTCTCTCTCTCTCTCTCTCTCTCTCTCTCTCTCTCTCTCTCTCCTCTTCTCTCTCTCTCTCTCTCTCTCCTCTCTCTTATATATATTTATATATACATAACAATACAAAATACATTACATATTATATATATATATTTTATTATATATATTTTAATATATAATATATTATATATATATAATAATATATATATAATATTAAAATATTATACATATATATATACATTTTACATATTTTATATATATATATAATTATTATAAATATTTTATAAATAATTTTTATTTATTTTATAATATATAAGGGATGGGATGGGGAAGGGGGAAAGAATATTCCCACGTACTCCCTGCGTGTCGTAGAAGGCGAACTAAAAGGGGGAAGGGGCGGGGGGGGGGAATCCTCCCCTCTTTTTTTTGTTTTTTCAAAGAGGGGAAAAGAGAAGGGGGGCCCGATAGGATATTTCCCCCAAGCCCAGTCTCTGTTTTAACCGCTACTCCAAAGCGGGAAATGGCGAATAGTAGAAAAAAAAAAAAATATAAAATTGTGATATATTATATATATATATTTATATATATTTTTATATAATATATATAATATAATATATCAATATATATATATATATATATATATATATTTATATTTTTTATTCTTTTCCATTTTAGAAAGTTAAAAAAAAAAACAGGGGGGGGAGGATTTTGGCCCCCGCCCCGTCCCCCCTATCGCTTTCACAACCGAGGAATGCGTGGGGAAGTATTCTTTCACCCCCCATCCCCAGGGATTTAAAATTTATAATATATTTTATATATATATATATATAATATATATATTAATTTATATTTTATAAAATATTTTAAAGCACACACACACAGTGAAAAGTAGGGGTTTCGGCAGAGGTGTGTGATGTCTCCATGGTTGTTTAATTTGTTTATGGATGGGGTTGTTAGGGAGGTGAATGAAGAGTTTTGGAAAGAGGGGCAAGTATAAAGTCTGTTGGGGATGAGAGAGCTTGGGAAGTGAGTCATTGTTGTTCCTGAGATACAGCGCTGGGGCTGTTTTCATGTGGGAAACTGCAGAAGCTGGTGACTGAGTTTGGAAAAGTGTTATGAAAAAAGGGAAATTTTTAAGGGTAAATGTAGAATGAAAAAGGGCCCCAAGGTTTTTAGGTAATTTAGGGTTGGGTCAAGTAAATTTGGAGGTGAGTTTGGAATGGAAAAAAAACTGGAGGAAGTGAAGGTTTTAGATTTTCGGGGATTTGGATCTGGCAGCGGATGGAACCATGGAAGCGGAAGTGGATCATAGGGTGGGGGAGGGGGCAAAAATTTCTGGGACCCTTTTAAAGAATGTGTGGAGTCGAGAACATTATCTCGGAAACCCAAAAATGGGTATGTTGAAGGAATAGGGGTTTCCCAACAATGTTGTATAGTTGCGAGGCGGGGCTTGGATGAGTTGTGCGCAGGAGGATGATTGTGCTGGAAATAATATGTTGAGGACAATGTGTGGTGTGAGGTGGTTTGATCGAGTAAGAAACGTAAGGGTAAGAGAGCTGTTGTGGAAATAAAAAGAGCGTGGTTGAGAGAGCAGAGAGGGTGTTTTGTAGTATGGTTTGGAATGTCTGGGGAGTAAAGTCATGGGGTTAGTTGAGGAGGACAAGAGCAAAGGGAGGAGGTTAGCAATACTCTGAAACAGAGTTGTGGGAGTATGTGATAGAGTGTAAGAAAGTAAATTCTCGATTAATATGGGTAAAACTAAAAGTTGATGGAGAGAGGTGGGTGGATTTTGGTGCATATCACGGGCATAGAGAGAAAGATCAAGAGGGGAAAAGTGTTTTGGGAGAAGCTAAAATGAGTGTGTTAGTGGTTTTGATGCACAGACCGGGTCATAGTGATGGGTGATTTGAATGCAAAGGTGAGTAATGTGGCAGTTGAGGGAATAATTGGTATACATGGGGTGTTCAGTGTTGTAAAGGGAAAAATGGTGAAGGCTTGTAGTTTATGTGTTTGAAAAAGGACTGATGATGGAATACCTGGTTTAAAAACCCCGAGATATACAAAAGGGTAAAATTTGAAAGTAGGAGGATGGCCAGAGAGCGTTATTGATTACTTTGTAATTGACGGCGTGCGAAAAAGAGACTTTTGGATGTTAATGTGTGAGAGGGGGCAACTGGAGGGATGTCTGATCATTATCTTGTGGAGGCTAGGTGAGATTTGATGGGTTTTTCAGAAAAGAAGAGTAAATTGTTGGGGTAAAGAGGGTGGTGAGAGTAGTGACTTGAGAAGGAGACCTGTGGGGGAAAGTCCCAGGAGAGATGAGTACAAAATGGAAAAAGGTGAGAACAATGGAAGTAAGGGGTTGGGGAGGAAGGGGAAAGTATTTAGGGAATCAGTAAATGGATTGCGCAAAAGATGCTTGTGGCATGAGAAGAGTGGGGGGGTGGGTTGATTAGAAAGGGTAGTGAGTGGTGGGATGAAGAAGTAAAAGTATTAGTGAAAGAGAAGAGAGAGGCATTGGGGGCGATTTTTGCAGGGAAAAAATGCAATTGAGTGGGAGATGTATAAAAGAAAGAGACAGGAGGTCAAGAGAAAGGTGCAAGAGGTGAAAAAAAGGGCAAATGAGAGTTGGGGGGGAGAGAGTATCATTAAATTTTAGGGAGAATAAAAAGTGTTCTGGAAAAGGGGGTAAATAAAGTGCGTAAGACAAGGGAGCAAATGGGAACTTCGGTGAAGGGGGCAATGTGGGAGGTGGTACAAGTAGTGGTGATGTGAGAAGGAGATGGAGTGAGTATTTTGAAGGTTTGTTGAATGTGTTTGATGATAGAGTGGCAGATATAGGGTGTTTTGGTCGAGGTGGTGTGCAAAGTGAGAGGGTTAGGGAAAATGATTTGGTAAACAGAGAAGAGGTAGTGAAAGCTTTGCGGAAGATGAAACCGGCAGCAGCAGGTTTGGATGGTATTGCAGTGGAATTTATTAAAAAAGGGGGTGACTGTATTGTTGACTGGTTGGGAAGGTTATTTATGTATGTATGACTCATGGTGAGGTGCCTGAGGATTGGCGGAATGCGTGCATAGTGGCCCTTGTACAAAGGCAAAGGGGATAAGAGTGAGTGCTCAAATTACAGAGGTATAAGTTTGTTGAGTATTCCTGGTAAATTATATGGGAGGGGTATTGATTGAGAGGGTGAAGGCATGTTTCAGAGCATCAGTTGGGGAAGGCGTGTGGTTTCAGAAGTGGTAGAGGATGGTGGATCAGGTGTTTGCTTTGAAGAATGTATGTGAGAAATACTTAGAAAAGCAAATGGATTTGTATGTGCATTTATGGATCTGGGGGAAGGCATATGATAGAGTTGATAGAGATGCTCTGTGAAAGGTATTAAAAATTTTGGTGTGGGAGGAAATTTGTTAGAAGCAGTAAAAAAATTTTTTATCGAGATGAAGGATTTTTGGGTAGGAAGAGAGGAAAGTGTTTGGGTTTCTCAGTGAATGTAGGTTTGCGGCAGGGGGTGTGTGTTTCCCCAGGTTTGTTTTTTTGTTTATGGATGGGGTTTTTAGGGGGAAAAATGAAAGGGTTTTGAAAGGGGGGGGCAAGTATGAAGTTGTTGGGGGATGAGAAGTTAAAGTTAGATTGTTGTTGTTTGTTGATAAACGGGGTAGGGGGGGTTTCTGTGAGAAAAATGCAGAAGTGGTGATGATTTTGGTAAGTTGTGAAAAGAAAGTTAAGAGTAAATGGAAAAAGAGCAAGGTTTTTAGTCAGTGGGTTGAGGGTAAATCATTGGGAGGTGAGTTTGAAGGAAAAATGGAGGAAGGAAGTGTTTTAGATATCTGGGGTGGATCTGGCAGCGGTAAACCCATGGAGCGGAAGTGGATCATAGGTGGGGGGGGGGCGAAAATTTGGGGTTGAAAATGTGTGGAAAAGTCGAGAAAATTATTCAAAAGCAAAAATGGGTTTTTGAAGGAATATGGTTCCAACAATGTTGTAGGGTTTGCGAGGGGGGTTGGTAGAGTTGTGCGCGGGGGTGGATGTGCTGGAAATGAGTTTTTGGGAAAATGTGTGGGGAGGTGGTTTGATCGAGTGGTAACGAAAGGGTAAGAGAGATGTGGGGAAAAAAAAAGAGGGGGGGTTTTGAGAGAGAGAAAGGGGTTTTGAAGGGGTTTGGGAAAAGGGAGAGGTGGGAGGAAAATTGACAAGAGGATTATGGTCGGAGGTGGAGGGAACAAGGAAAAGAGGGAGACCAAATTGGAGGGGGAAAGTGGATGAAAAAGTTTTTGTTTTTGATCGGGGCCTGAAATGCAGGAGGGTAAGGAGGGAAGGAATAGAGTGAATTGGAGCTTTTTTATACGGGGTTGACGTGGTCAGTGGATTGAATCGGGGCTGTGAAGCGTCGGGGGAAAACCATGGAAAGTTGTAGGTATGTATATTTGGTGTGGGAGTATTTTACATGTGTTGGGGGGGTTGGGCCATTTTTTGTCTTTTTCCCTTGGGGGCCCGAAAAACCGGGAGAAGGCGAAAAAAAAATTATAATATATATAATAAATATAATATTTTTAAATTTTATATATTTTAATTTTTATATAAATTTTAAATATACCCAAAAAAAAAATTTAAAAAAAAAAAAAAAATATTTTTTTATTTTAAAAATTTTTTTTTTTTTTTTTTTTTAATATTTTTTTTTTTTTTTATCCTCGTCGCTGTCTCCGGGTTGCGAGGTAGCGCAAGGAAACAGAGGGAAAGAAATGGCCCAAACCCCCCCCATACACATGTAATACAACGTCCACACACGCAAATATACATACCTACCGCTTTCCATGGTTTACCCCAGCCTTTCACATGCCTTGATTCAACCCACTGAAGCACGTAAACCCCGGTTAACCACATGCCCCAATTCACTCTATTCCTTGCCCTCTTTCACCCTCTGCATGGGTTCAGGCCCCGATCACACAAAATTCTTTTCACTCCATCTTTCCACCTCCAAATTTTGGGCTCCCTCTTCTCCTCGTTCCCTCCACCTCCGACACATATATCCTCTTGGTCCCAAACTTTCCTAAATCATTCTTTTCCATGTGCCCAAACCATTTCAAAACACCCTCTTTTGCTCTCTCAACCACGCTCTTTTTATTTCCACACATCTCTCTTACCCTTACGTTACTTACTCGATCAAACCACCTCACACTACACATTGTCCTCAAACATTCATTTCCAGCACATCCATCCTCCTGGCACAACTCTATCCATAGCCACGCCCCGCAACCATACAACATTGTTGGAAACCCCTATTCCTCTAAACATACCATTTTTGCTTTCCGAGATAATGTTCTCGACTTCCACATTTTTTTAAAGGGCCCCCCGAATTTTCGCCCCCTCCCCACCCTATGATCACTTCGCTTCCATGGTTCCATCGCTGCCAGATCCACTCCCAGATATCTAAAACACTTCACTTTCTCAGTTTTTCTCCATTCAAACTCACCTCCAATTTACTTGACCCTCAACCCTACTGTACCTAATAACCTTTTCTTTATTCAAAAATTTTCTCTTAACTTTCTTCTTCCCCACACTTTACCAAACTCCGTCACCCGTTCTGCAGTTTTCACATGAATCCGCACCCGCGCTGTATTATCAGCGAACAACAACTGACTCACTTCCCAAGCTCTTCATCCCCAACAGACTTCATACTTGCCCCTCTTTCCAAACTCTTGCATTACCTCCCTAACAACCCATCCATAAAAAATTAAACAACCATGGAGACATCACACACCCCTGCCAAACCTACATTCACTGAGAACCAATCACTTTCCTTCTTCCTACACGTACACATTGCCTTACATCCTCGATAAAAACTTTTCACTGCTTCTAACACTTGCCTCCCACACCATATATTTTTAATACCTTCCACAGAGCATCTCTATCAACTCCCATCATAATGCCCTTTTCCAGATCCATAAATGCTAAATACAAATCCATTTGCTTTTCTAAGTATTTCTCACATACATTCTTCAAAGCAAACACTGATCCACACATCCTCTCCCACTTCTGAAACCAAAATGCTCTTCCCCCAAATCTGATGCTTGTACAGGGCCTTCACCCTCTAAAATCAATCCCTTTCCCATATAATTTTACCGGGAAATTTATCAACAAATTTTTCCCTCTGTAATTTGAGCCCCTCACTTACCCCCTTTCCCTTTTGGTAAAAGGGCCTTAGCCGTTTCCGCCAATCCTCGGGCACCTCACCATGAGTCTTAATAAAATTAAAAAAAACCTTCCCAACCAGTCAAAAAATTTACAGTCCCCCCTTTTTTAAAAAATTTCCCACTCCCAAAACCAAAAAAACCCTGCTCCCTTCCCGGCTTTAATCTTCCGAAAAAGCTTTCATTTCCTTTCTCTGTTTCCCAAAATTTCTTTTTCCCCAAAACCCTTTCCTTTTCCCAAAACCCCCCTTCGCCAAAAACCCCTTTATTGCCACCTGTCATCGGGACACATTCAACAAACCTTCAAAATACTCATTCCATCTCCTTCTTTTTTCCCCACTACTTGTTTTTCACCTCCCTTTACCCCCCTTCCACTGAATTTTCCTTTTTTCCCCCTTGTCTTCGCCCCTATTTACCCCCTTCCCAAGAAATGTTTTTTCCCCCTTTCCTTTTTTAAAAAAAATTTTCTGTTTAGTCTCTCCCCCAACTCTCATTTGCCTTCATATATATTTATAAATTTTTAAAGGGGCCCCAATGGGGAGGTTTGATAACAAGTATTGGTGATTTTAAAAAAGGAGATGGAGGTGGTTTTTGGGAAGGTTTGTTGAAGGTGTTTGAGGGATAGAGTGGCAGATTATAGGGTTTTTTTGGTCGAGGGGTTTTTTGGAAAAGTGGGGGTTGGGGGAAAATGATTTGGGTAAACAGGGGAAGAGGAAAGTAAAAGCTTTGGGGAAAAGAATGAAAGGGGAAAAGGCAGCAGGTTTGGATGGTATTGCAGGGGAATTTTTTTAAAAAAAGGGGGTGATGTATTGTTGATGGTTGGTAAGGTTTTTTTAATGTATGTATAAATCATGGTGAGGGTTGCCTGGTTTTGGGGGAAAATGCGTGCATAGTCCCATTGTAAAAGGCAAGGGGATAAGAGTGAGTGCAAAAATTTTACGTTTTTAAAAGTTTGGTTGAGTATTCCTGGTAAATTTTTAAGGGAGGGTATTGATTGAGGGGGGAAAGGCATGTACGGTTGCATCAGTTGGGGACGGGGCCAGTTGTGGTTTCAGATTGGTAGAGGAGTGTGGATAAAGGGTGTTTGCTTTGAAGAATGTATGTGAAAAATTTATTAAAAAAAGCAAATGGATTTGTATTTTGCTTTTTATGGATTTGGAAAAGGGCTTTATGATAGATTTTGATAGAGAGGGCTCTTGGAAGGTATTAAGATTTTTTTGGTGGGGGGGGGAAAGGGTTGTTAGAAGCAGTGAAAAGTTTTTATCGAGGATGAAAGGGAAAGTTTAGTGTAGGAAGAGGGGAAAAGTGATTGGTTTTCCAGTGAATGTGGGTTTTGGGGTTTGGGGTGGGTCATTTTCTCCATGGTTTTAATTTTTTTTGGAGGGGGTTTGTTGGGGAAGGTAAATGCAAGAGTTTGGAAAGGGGCAAGTTAAAAGGTTGGGTTGGGGGGTTGAGAGAGCTTGGGAAGTGGGGTCAGTTGTTTTTTCGCGGGATGATACAGCGCTGGTGGCTGTTTCTTTTAAAAAATCCCAGAAGTGGTAAACCCTTGAGTTTGGTAAAAGGTGTGTGGAAGAAAAAAATTTTAAGATTTAAATGTAAATAAGGCAAGGTTATTAGGTACGGGTTAGGGTTGAGGGTCAAGTAAATTTGGGAGGTGATTTTGGAATGGAGAAAAATGGAGGAAAGGGAAAGTTTTTTTTGATTTTGGGGAGGGGTTCTGGCAGCGGATGGAACCAGGGAAGGGGCCCCCGGAAAAGTTGGGATCACTAGGGGGGGGGGGGGGCGAAAATTCGGGGGGCCCTTTGAAGAATTTTGGGGAACCCGGAAAAACATTATCTCGGAAAGAAAAAAAATGGGTTTTAATTTGGGAAATTTGGGGTTCCAAAAATTTTTGGGTTTGGTTTCCCGAGGGCTTTGGGAAATTGGATAGAGTTGTGCGCGGGGGGGTGGATGTGCTGGAAATGGGGTTTGTTTGGGGACAATTTTGTGTGTGAGGTTTGGTTTGATCGAGTAAGAAACGTAAGGGTAAGGGGATGTGTGGAAAAAAAGAGGGGGTTAAAGGAGCAAAAGGGGGTTTTGTTTTAAAAAGGGTTTTGGGGCACTGGAAAAGGAAGGAGTGAGGAAAAGTTTTGACCAAAAGAGGATTTTGTGTCGGGGGGAGGGGAAGGGAAAAGAGGGAGCCCAAAAATTGGAGGGGGAAAAGGGGGAAGTGAAAAGGATTTTTTGTGATCGGGGCCTGAACAAGGGCAGGGGGGTGAAAGGAGGGAAAGGGAATGAGTTTTTTGGGAGCGATTTTTTGTGGGGTTTTCCCCCCGGGTTTTTTTGGTTTTTTTTTGCTGTCAGTGGTTTAAATTCCAAGGGGCATGTGAAGCGTTGGGTGAAAACCCAAATGGAAAGTTTGTTGGGTTATATTTGCGTGTGGGGACTTTAGGGTATATACTTTTGTTTTTGGGGGGGGGGGGGGGTTGGGCCCTTTTCTTTCGTCTGTTTCTTGCCTACCTCGAAAACGCGGGAGACAGGGGACAAAGTATAAAAAAAAAAAATTTTTGTATATTATATATATATATTCCATGCCCCCACACTTTACACAGGGGAATGTAGGTTTGCGGCAGGGGTTTTTTTTTTGATGTTTTTTTGTTTCCAGGGTTTGTTTAATTTGTTTATGGATGGTGTTTTTTGGGGAGGGGGTTTGCAAGATTTTTTGGAAGAGGGGGCAAGTATAAAGTTTTGGGGGATGAGGAGCTTGGAAGTGAGTCAGTTGTTGTTCGCGGGATGAAAACAGCGCTGGTGGTTTGATTCTTTTGGAGAAAACTGCGGGAAAAGTGGTGACGGGGATTTTGGGGTTAAAGGTGTGAAAGAAGAAAGTTTTAAGAGTAAATGTGAAAAAGAGAAAGGGTTTTTATTGGGTTTACAGGGGGGGTTGGGGGGCCCAAGTAAATTAGGAGGTGAGTTTGAATGGAGAAAAACTGGGGGAAAGTAAAGTTTTTTAGATTTTGGGAGTGGATTGGAAGCGGATGGAACCATGGAAGGGGAAAAATTTTGGTCATAGGGGGGGGGGGGGACGGGGGGGGAAAATTTCGGGGACTTAAAGAATGTGGGGAAAGTCGAGAAATTATCTCGGAAAGCAAAAATGGGTATGTTTGAAGGAATAGTGGTTCCAACAATGTTGTATGGTTGCGAGGCGTGGCTATGGATAGAGTTGTGCGCAGGAGGATGGATGTGCTGGAAATGAGATGTTTGAGGACAATGTGTGGTGTGAGGTGGTTTGATCGAGTGAGTAACGTTAGGGTAAGAGAGATGTGTGGAAATAAAAAGAGCGTGGTTGAGAGAGCAGAAGAGGATGTTTTTAAGTGGTTTGGGCACATGGAGAGAATGAGTGAGGAAAGATTGACCAAGAGGATATATGTGTCGGAGGTGGAGGGAACGAGGAGAAGAGGGAGACCAAATTGGAGGTGGAAAGATGGAGTGAAAAAGATTTTGTGTGATCGGGGCCTGAACATGCAGGAGGGTGAAAGGAGGGCAAGGAATAGAGTGAATTGGAGCGATGTGGTATACCGGGGTTGACGTGCTGTCAGTGGATTGAATCAAGGCATGTGAAGCGTCTGGGGTAAACCATGGAAAGCTGTGTAGGTATGTATATTTGCGTGTGTGGACGTATGTATATACATGTGTATGGGGGGGGGTTGGGCCATTTCTTTCGTCTGTTTCCTTGCGCTACCTCGCAAACGCGGGAGACAGCGACAAAGTATAATAAAAAAATAAAAAAAATATATACATATGTATATTAAAATGTATAGGTATATATATATGCGTGTGTGGACGTGTATGTATATACATGTGTATGGGGGTGGGCTGGGCCATTCTTTCGTCTGTTTCCTTGCGCTACCTCGCAAACGCGGGAGACAGCGACAAAGTATAAAAAAAAAAAAAAAAAAAAAAAAAAAAAATCATCATTATTATTATTATCGTTATTATT
Organism: Panulirus ornatus; assembly: GCF_036320965.1. Lineage (NCBI taxonomy): Eukaryota > Metazoa > Arthropoda > Malacostraca > Decapoda > Palinuridae > Panulirus > Panulirus ornatus. The sequence continues at coordinate 2,335,032 of NC_092241.1, read as the reverse complement.
ATCATTATCATTATTATTATCATTATTATTGTTATCATTATTATTATTATTATTATTATTATTATTATTATTATTATTATTATTATTATCATTATTATTATTATTATCATTATTATTATTATTATTGTTATTATTATTACTATCATTATCATTATTATTATTAGTATTATCATTATTATCATCATTATTATCATTATCATTATTTTTATCATTACCATTATTATCATTATTGTTATTACTATTATTATCATTTTTATCATTAACGTTATTATCATTATCATTATTATCCTCATTATCACTATTGTAATAGTAGTAGCGGCAATATTTATCGATTTGCTATCATTGTTGTATTCATTACCATCATGAAATGAAGTAAATAGAATGATGAAGGAAGAATTGGAATTAAGATGAATGATGGATTTCACACAAAAGGGAAAAGAGGGGAAGAGCAGAATGAAGTATGAATGAAAATGAATGTGACGGATATGAGCGATACAGCAGAGCGGAATAACCAGTAACTGATACCTACAGCTCACCACAAACTGGAGACCTCGGGGTTCTCCCGAGGTTACTACTGCTCGATCTGGGTCAAGGCAAGCTACGCCTCACACTAGCAGAGCTGATGTTTACGCATGTGTTCTGGACCTTCCGCTCCCCCGCCCGTTTGAGGCGAATGACACCTGCCTCATCACCAACGCCACCTCCAGCTATGAACTAGGTTCCTATATGAATATTACCTGCTGCGACTGGAGACCATTGTATGGTGATGTTAGTGTGGATGTTGTGGTGAGCAAGGCGGTCGTGAGCCAACATTTGTGTTACAGCCATTTTCTTTGGTTCCTGTTTATCGACTGTGAGCACATTACGCACTTGACAGACTGCGACCACTGTAGGTTTGTTACACTCATACAGGGGGTCAAAGGGAGACAACATAGAAAGACAAACAGAAACATAATTATTCTCTCTCTCTCTCTCTCTCTCTCTCTCTCTCTCTCTCTCTCTCTCTCTCTCTCTCTCTCTCTCTCTCTCTCTCTCTCTATATATATATATATATATATATATATATATATATATATATATATATATATATATATATATATACATATAGACACATATACATATACATATATATATACATATATATATATATATATATATATATATATATATATATATATATATATATATATATATATATATATATATATATATATATATATATATATATATATATATATAGGGATAGGGATGGGGATAGGGGAGAAAGAATACTTCCCACGTATTCCCTGCGTGTCGTAGAAGGCGACTAAAAGGGAAGGGAGCGGGGGGGCTGGAAATCCTCCCCTCTTTTTTTTTGTTTTTCTCAAAGAGGGAACAGAGAAGGGGGCCAGATGAGGATATTCCCTCAAAGGCCCAGTCCTCTGTTCTTAACGCTACCTCGCTAACGCGGGAAATGGCGAATAGTATGAAAGAAAAGAAATATGAATATATGTGAATATATATATATATATATATATATATATATATATATATATATATATATATATATATATATATATATATATATATATATATATATGTATATATATATATATATATATATATATATATATATATATATATATATATATATATATATATATATATATATATATATATATATATATATATATATATATATATATATATATATATATATATATATATATGAGAGTTGGGGTGAGAGAGTATCATTATATTTTAGGGAGAATAAAAAGATGTTCTGGAAGGAGGTAAATAAAGTGCGTAAGACAAGGGAGCAAATGGGAACTTCAGTGAAGGGCGCAAATGGGGAGGTGATAACAAGTAGTGGTGATGTGAGAAGGAGATGGAGTGAGTATTTTGAAGGTTTGTTGAATGTGTTTGATGATAGAGTGGCAGATATAGGGTGTTTTGGTCGAGGTGGTGTGCAAAGTGAGAGGGTTAGGGAAAATGATTTGGTAAACAGAGAAGAGGTAGTGAAAGCTTTGCGGAAGATGAAAGCCGGCAAAGCAGCAGGTTTGGATGGTATTGCAGTGGAATTTATTAAAAAAGGGGGTGACTGTATTGTTGACTGGTTGGTAAGGTTATTTAATGTATGTATGACTCATGGTGAGGTGCCTGAGGATTGGCGGAATGCGTGCATAGTGCCATTGTACAAAGGCAAAGGGGATAAGAGTGAGTGCTCAAATTACAGAGGTATAAGTTTGTTGAGTATTCCTGGTAAATTATATGGGAGGGTATTGATTGAGAGGGTGAAGGCATGTACAGAGCATCAGATTGGGGAAGAGCAGTGTGGTTTCAGAAGTGGTAGAGGATGTGTGGATCAGGTGTTTGCTTTGAAGAATGTATGTGAGAAATACTTAGAAAAGCAAATGGATTTGTATGTAGCATTTATGGATCTGGAGAAGGCATATGATAGAGTTGATAGAGATGCTCTGTGGAAGGTATTAAGAATATATGGTGTGGGAGGAAAGTTGCTAGAAGCAGTGAAAAGTTTTTATCGAGGATGTAAGGCATGTGTACGTGTAGGAAGAGAGGAAAGTGATTGGTTCTCAGTGAATGTAGGTTTGCGGCAGGGGTGTGTGATGTCTCCATGGTTGTTTAATTTGTTTATGGATGAGGTTGTTAGGGAGGTAAATGCAAGAGTTTTGGAAAGAGGGGCAAGTATGAAGTCTGTTGGGGATGAGAGAGCTTGGGAAGTGAGTCAGTTGTTGTTCGCTGATGATACAGGGCTGGTGGCTGATTCATGTGAGAAACTGCAGAAGCTGGTGACTGAGTTTGGTAAAGTGTGTGGAAGAAGAAAGTTAAGAGTAAATGTGAATAAGAGCAAGGTTATTAAGTACAGTAGGGTTGAGGGTCAAGTCAATTGGGAGGTGAGTTTGAATTGAGAAAAACTGGAGGAAGTGAAGTGTTTTAGATATCTGGGAGTGGATCTGGCAGCGGATGGAACCATGGAAGCGGAAGTGGATCATAGGGTGGGGGAGGGGGCGAAAATTCTGGGGGCCTTGAAGAATGTGTGGAAGTCGAGAAAATTACCTCGGAAAGCAAAAATGGGTATGTTTGAAGGAATAGTGGTTCCAACAATGTTGTATGGTTGCGAGGCGTGGGCTATGGATAGAGTTGTGCGCAGGAGGATGGATGTGCTGGAAATGAGATGTTTGAGGACAATGTGTGGTATGAGGTGGTTTGATCGAGTGAGTAACGTAAGGGTAAGAGAGATGTGTGGAAATAAAAAGAGCGTGGTTGAGAGAGCAGAAGAGGGTGTTTTGAAGTGGTTTGGGCACATGGAGAGGATGAGTGAGGAAAGATTGACCAAGAGGATATATGTGTCGGAGGTGGAGGGAACAAGGAGAAGAGGGAGACCAAATTGGAGGTGGAAAGATGGAGTGAAAAAGATTTTGTGTGATCGGGGCCTGAACATGCAGGAGGGTGAAAGGAGGGCAAGGAATAGAGTGAATTGGAGCGATGTGGTATACCGGGGTTGACGTGCTGTCAGTGGATTGAATCAGGGCATGTGAAGCGTCTGGGGTAAGCCATGGAAAGCTGTGTAGGTATGTATATTTGCGTGTGTGGACGTATGTATATACATGTGTATGGGGGTGGGTTGGGCCATTTCTTTCGTCTGTTTCCTTGCGCTACCTCGCAAACGCGGGAGACAGCGACAAAGTATAATAAAATATATATATATATATATATATATATATATATATATATATATATATATATATATATATATATATATATATATATATATATATTCTGTTTCCCATTTTAGAAAGTTAAAAAAAAATAAAAGGAGGCGAGGATTTCTGGCCCCCGCTCCCGTCCCCTCTAGTCGCTTTCTACGACACGCGAGGAATGTGTGGGAAGTATTCTTTCACCCCTATCCCCAGGGATAATATATATATATATATATTTTTTTTTTTTTTTTTTTTTTTTTTTTTTTTTTTTTTTACCTCGTCGCTGTCTCCCGGGGTTGCGAGGTAGCGCAAGGAAACAGACGAAAGAAATGGCCCAACCCCCCCCCATACACATGTACATACACACGTCCACACACGCAAATATACATACCTACACAGCTTTCCATGGTTTACCCCGGACGCTTCACATGCCTTGATTCAATCCACTGAAAGCACGTCAACCCCTGTATACCACATCGCTCCAATTCACTCTATTCCTTGCCCTCCTTTCACCCTCCTGCATGTTCAGGCCCCGATCACACAAAATCCTTTTCACTCCATCTTTCCACCTCCAATTTGGTCTCCCTCTTCTCCTCGTTCCCTCCACCTCCGACACATATATCCTCTTGGTCAATCTTTCCTCACTCATTCTCTCCATGTGCCCAAACCATTTCAAAACACCCTCTTCTGCTCTCTCAACCACGCTCTTTTTATTTCCACACATCTCTCTTACCCTTACGTTACTTACTCGATCAAACCACCTCACACTACACATTGTCCTCAAACATCTCATTTCCAGCACATCCATCCTCCTGCGCACAACTCTATCCATAGCCCACGCCTCGCAACCATACAACATTGTTGGAACCACTATTCCTTCAAACATACCCATTTTTGCTTTCCGAGATAATGTTCTCGACTTCCACACATTTTTTAAGGCCCCCAGAATTTTCGCCCCCTCCCCCACCCTATGATCCACTTCCGCTTCCATGGTTCCATCCGCTGCCAGATCCACTCCCAGATATCTAAAACACTTCACTTCCTCCAGTTTTTCTCCATTCAAACTCACCTCCCAATTGACTTGACCCTCAACCCTACTGTACCTAATAACCTTGCTCTTATTCAAATTTACTCTTAACTTTCTTCTTCCACACACTTTACCAAACTCCGTCACCAGCTTCTGCAGTTTCTCACATGAATCCGCCACCAGCGCTGTATCATCAGCGAACAACAACTGACTCACTTCCCAAGCTCTCTCATCCCCAACAGACTTCATACTTGCCCCCTCTTTCCAAGACTCTTGCATTTACCTCCCTAACAACCCCATCCATAAACAAATTAAACAACCATGGAGACATCACACACCCCTGCCGCAAACCTACATTCACTGAGAACCAATCACTTTCCTCTCTTCCTACACGTACACATGCCTTACATCCTCGATAAAAACTTTTCACTGCTTCTAACAACTTGCCTCCCACACCATATATTCTTAATACCTTCCACAGAGCATCTCTATCAACTCTATCATATGCCTTCTCCAGATCCATAAATGCTAAATACAAATCCATTTGCTTTTCTAAGTATTTCTCACATACATTCTTCAAAGCAAACACCTGATCCACACATCCTCTACCACTTCTGAAACCACACTGCTCTTCCCCAATCTGATGCTCTGTACATGCCTTCACCCTCTCAATCAATACCCTCCCATATAATTTACCAGGAATACTCAACAAACTTATACCTCTGTAATTTGAGCACTCACTCTTATCCCCTTTGCCTTTGTACAATGGCACTATGCACGCATTCCGCCAATCCTCAGGCACCTCACCATGAGTCATACATACATTAAATAACCTTACCAACCAGTCAACAATACAGTCACCCCCTTTTTTAATAAATTCCACTGCAATACCATCCAAACCTGCTGCCTTGCCGGCTTTCATCTTCCGCAAAGCTTTCACTACCTCTTCTCTGTTTACCAAATCATTTTCCCTAACCCTCTCACTTTGCACACCACCTCGACCAAAACACCCTATATCTGCCACTCTGTCATCAGACACATTCAACAAACCTTCAAAATACTCATTCCATCTCCTTCTCACATCACCACTACTTGTTATCACCTCCCCATTTACGCCCTTCACTGAAGTTCCCATTTGCTCCCTTGTCTTACGCACCCTATTTACCTCCTTCCAGAACATCGTTTTATTCTCCCTAAAATTTACTGATAGTCTCTCACCCCAACTCTCATTTGCCTTCATATATATATATATATATATGAAGGGCGCAAATGGGGAGGTGATAACAAGTAGTGGTGATGTAAGAAGGAGATGGAGTGAGTATTTTGAAGGTTTGTTGAATGTGTTTGATGATAGAGTGGCAGATATAGGGTGTTTTGGTCGAGGTGGTGTGCAAAGTGAGAGGGTTAGGGAAAATGATTTGGTAAACAGAGAAGAGGTAGTGAAAGCTTTGCGGAAGATGAAAGCCGGCAAGGCAGCAGGTTTGGATGGTATTGCAGTGGAATTTATTAAAAAAGGGGGTGACTGTATTGTTGACTGGTTGGTAAGGTTATTTAATGTATGTATGACTCATGGTGAGGTGCCTGAGTATTGGCGGAATGCGTGCATAGTGCCATTGTACAAAGGCAAAGGGGATAAGAGTGAGTGCTCAAATTACAGAGGTATAAGTTTGTTGAGTATTCCTGGTAAATTATATGGGAGGGTATTGATTGAGAGGGTGAAGGCATGTACAGAGCATCAGATTGGGGAAGAGCAGTGTGGTTTCAGAAGTGGTAGAGGATGTGTGGATCAGGTGTTTGCTTTGAAGAATGTATGTGAGAAATACTTAGAAAAGCAAATGGATTTGTATGTAGCATTTATGGATCTGGAGAAGGCATATGATAGAGTTGATAGAGATGCTCTGTGGAAGGTATTAAGATTATATGGTGTGGGAGGAAAGTTGTTAGAAGCAGTGAAAAGTTTTTATCGAGGATGTAAGGCATGTGTACGTGTAGGAAGAGAGGAAAGTGATTGGTTCTCAGTGAATGTAGGTTTGCGGTAGGGGTGTGTCATGTCTCCATGGTTGTTTAATTTGTTTATGGATGGGGTTGTTAGGGAGGTAAATGCAAGAGTCTTGGAAAGAGGGGCAAGTATGAAGTCTGTTGGGGATGAGAGAGCTTGGGAAGTGAGTCAGTTGTTGTTCGCTGATGATACAGCGCTGGTGGCTGATTCATGTTAGAAACTGCAGAAGCTGGTGACTGAGTTTGGTAAAGTGTGTGGAAGAAGAAAGTTAAGAGTAAATGTGAATAAGAGCAAGGTTATTAGGTACAGTAGGGTTGAGGGTCAAGTCAATTGGGAGGTGAGTTTGAATGGAGAAAAACTGGAGGAAGTGAAGTGTTTTAGATATCTGGGAGTGGATCTGGCAGCGGATGGAACCATGGAAGCGGAAGTGGATCATAGGGTGGGGGAGGGGGCGAAAATTCTGGGGGCCTTGAAGAATGTGTGGAAGTCGAGAACATTATCTCGGAAAGCAAAAATGGGTATGTTTGAAGGAATAGTGGTTCCAACAATGTTGTATGGTTGCGAGGCGTGGGCTATGGATAGAGTTGTGCGCAGGAGGATGGATGTGCTGGAAATGAGATGTTTGAGGACAATGTGTAGTGTGAGGTGGTTTGATCGAGTAAGTAACGTAAGGGTAAGAGAGATGTGTGGAAATAAAAAGAGCGTGGTTGAGAGAGCAGAAGAGGGTGTTTTGAAATGGTTTGGGCACATGGAGAGAATGAGTGAGGAAAGATTGACCAAGAGGATATATGTGTCGGAGGTGGAGGGAACGAGGAGAAGAGGGAGACCAAATTGGAGGTGGAAAGATGGAGTGAAAAGGATTTTGTGTGATCGGGGCCTGAACATGCAGGAGGGTGAAAGGAGGGCAAGGAATAGAGTGAATTGGAGCGATGTGGTATACCGGGGTTGACGTGCTGTCAGTGGATTGAATCAAGGCATGTGAAGCGTCTGGGGTAAACCATGGAAAGCTGTGTAGGTATGTATATTTGCGTGTGTGGACGTATGTATATACGTGTGTATCGGGGGGGGGGGGGGTTGGGCCATTTCTTTCGTCTGTTTCCTTGCGCTACCTCGCAAACGCGGGAGACAGCGACAAAGTATAAAAAAAAAAATATATATATATATATATATATATATTCACATGCACACACATACACAGTGAATGTAGGTTTGCGGCAGGGGTGTGTGATGTCTCCATGGTTGTTTAATTTGTTTATGGATGGTGTTGTTAGGGAGGTGAATGCAAGAGTTTTGGAAAGAGGGGCAAGTATGAAGTCTGTTGGGGATGAGAGAGCTTGGGAAGTGAGTCAGTTGTTGTTCGCTGATGATACAGCGCTGGTGGCTGATTCATGTGAGAAACTGCAGAAGCTGGTGACTGAGTTTGGTAAAGTGTGTGAAAGAAGAAAGTTAAGAGTAAATGTGAATAAGAGCAAGGTTATTAGGTACAGTAGGGTTGAGGGTCAAGTCAATTAGGAGGTGAGTTTGAATGGAGAAAAACTGGAGGAAGTGAAGTGTTTTAGATATCTGGGAGTGGATCTGGCAGCGGATGGAACCATGGAAGCGGAAGTGGATCATAGGGTGGGGGACGGGGCGAAAATTCTGGGAGCCTTGAAGAATGTGTGGAAGTCGAGAACATTATCTCGGAAAGCAAAAATGGGTATGTTTGAAGGAATAGTGGTTCCAACAATGTTGTATGGTTGCGAGACGTGGGCTATGGATAGAGTTGTGGCAGGATGATGGATGTGCTGGAAATAGAAAGTCAAGAGGAAGATGCAGGCGTTGATAAAGAGGGCATATGAGAATTGGGGTGAGAAAGTATCATCAAACTTTGGGGAAGATAGAACGATGTTTTGGGCGCAGATAGATAATGTTCAAAAGACATGAGAACAAATGGAATCATCGGTGAAGGGGCCAAAGGGAAAATGAAAAAACGTAGTGAAGTGAGGAGGAGATGGAGTTAGAATTTTGAAGGATCGTTAATGTGCTTGATGACCGAGTGGCAGATGTAGAGTGTTTTAGTTGGAGTGGTATGCGAAGTGAGAAAGTCATGGAGAGTGGTTTTGTAAGGATAAGATAAGTGGTGAAAGCCTTGCGGAAGATCAAATGCGGCAAGTCGATGGTATTGCAGCTGAATCTATTAATAAAGTGGGTGACTGTGTTGTTAATTGGTTGGCAAGGATATTCACGTATGTATGGATCACTGATAGTTCCTGAGGATTGGACGAATGTATGTATAGTGCCAATGTAGAAAAGTAAAGGGGATAAAGGGGAGTGTTCAAACTACAGAGGTATAAGTTTTTTAAGTATACCCGGTAAGTTGTATGAGAGGGCATTTATTAAGAGGGTGAAGGTATATGCAGAGCATCAGATTGGGAGGAGCAATGTAGTTCCAGAAGTGGTAGAGGATACATTGATCAGGTGTTTGCTTTGAAGAATACGCATGAGAATTACTTAGAAAATGAAATGGATATGAATGTGGTATTTATGGAGGTGGAGAACGCATGTGATAAAGGTGATAGAGATGCTTTGTGGAAGGTTTTGATAATATATGGTGTGGTAGGTAAGCTGCTAGAAGCAGTGAGAAGTTTTATCAAGGATGTAAGGCATGTGTACGAGTAGGAAGAGAGGAGAGTGACAGGTTCCCCATGAAGACTGGTCTGCGGCAAAGGTGTGTGATGTCACCATGGTTGTTTGATATGCTTACGGATGGGGTGGTTAAGGAAGTAATTGCAGGAATTTTTGAGAGAGGTAAGTTTGAACGGAGAAAAACTGGAGGAAGTGAAGTGTTTTAGATATCTGGAAATGGATTTAGCAGCGGATGGAACCATGAAAGTGGAAGTGAGTATAAGGTTAGGGGGTGAAGGTTCTTGGAACGATGAAGAATGTATGGAAGGCGAGAACGTTATCTCGAAGAGAAAAAATGGGTATGTTTGAAGGAATAGTGGTTCCAACAACATCATATGGTTGCGAGGCGTGGGTTTTAGATAGGGTTGTACGGAAGAGGGTGGATGTTTTGGAAATGAAATTTTTAAGGACAATATGAGGTGTGAGGTAGTTTGATCAAGTAAGTAATGAAAGAGTAGGAGAGATGTGTGGTAATAAAAAAAAAAGTGTGTTTGAAAGAGCATACGAGGTTGTATTAAAATGGTTTGGACATATAGAGAGAATGAGAGATGAAAGGTTGACAAAGAGGATATATGTGTCAGAAGTGGCGGGAACAAGGAGAACCGGGAAATTAAACTGAAGGTGGAAGGATGGAGTGAAAAAGATTTTGAGCGATCGGGGCCTGAACATACAAGAGGGTGAAAGGCATAAACGAATTAGAGTGAACTGGAACGATGTGGCATACTGGTGTATGTGAAATGTCCAGGGTAAACCATGCAAAGATTGTGGTGCTAGGTTGCAGATAGGGAGCTGTGGTTTTGGTGCTTTACGCATGATAGCTAGAGATTCAGGGTGAAAGGATGTTATCAATTTTTTTCTCTCTTTTCTCATGTTTGATCGCCGTTTCTCGTTGCCTACTACATTAACCCTTGTAGACTCATATAACAACCGTAGTCATCTCACGTGCTATATACTTACGTAAACAACTAGCATGACAATCCTCACAACTTGTCACTCTTTGTAGGTGCGGCAGCGGCGGCGGTGGTTAGAGGCGTATATACTTTCTCACTCTTATGTCACAGCCACTGTGCCACACCCACGGATACGTGAGGATCATGTTAGCTGGAGGTATTGTTTCTTTAAGAATACGTCGGTAGGATGCTGTTCAAGAGAGTGTTTTGCAAGCATGATCTGCAGATCGATTAAGTCAAAAAGCTAAAGGAATGTACCTCATCGTCAGAAGATGTGAGAGATTTGTAGATATAGATAAGCCTCTGCCTAACGAAGTTCTGCATTAGCGAATGTACCAGAATATATCAGACTCACTCATAGGAGCTTTGGAGGTGTGAATATATCAGATTTCCTTATGTCTCGTCGCATCCCCATGCCGTCAGTACAGCTAATACACCTCTGGTCAGTTAAGCACATGACGTAATGTGACACACTCCAGCCAGCACTGCTGCTTCATAACTTCACGTTTCTTACGGGTAATGGAAACAACAGTGTATGATTCCGCCCAGCCTCACACATCATCCGCCGCTCTCTGGACGCTGCGTCTGACATTATGTATAAAGGGTGTTTGTTTCACTCCTCCTGACGTCGCCGTTGCCAAGAGAAGCCGAGAAGCCACCTGGAGGTAAACTGAGAAATCTGGTGCCAAGATGAGGGTACACTGGGTCACTGAGGGCGAGTTTCTCAGAGTCAGCTGCTGACGTCCCTATTGTGTGACGTTGCGAGGTATTCCTGAACAACAAATATCACATTCTTCACAACCTCGCTGGGGTCGGAATTAGTGAGGATCATTGGTAGAACGGGGATAATCTTAGACAAAGACAAGTGTTGGTTGTGTGTTAGGCTAGGAAAGTGGCCGGGCTGCACACACCCACCTGTGTGGCTCTACATGACCTCCACAGTACGACTACCGTCGCTCCCCTACTCCCGTTTTCTAAATTCTGCAAGGACAAATCACGGGCTTGGATATATGATTTAAGAACTTGTTTTCTCTGTAGCTTCCAGACTTCCATATCTATAAAACAGTACTCTCTGCCTCAGCATAGATAAGTGTCGTCTAACATCTCCCCTCAAGGACCCCTTGAACATGATATTAAGACAACATCTCAGTTGAAACAGGATGCTCCACGGGGAAATCATCGTGTCAATGGCAACGTGTGGAGCGAGTCTGCAGGTGCAAAGAGAAAGGGGAGTATCAGTTGTGACCCCTCCCCAGTGGCGTCAAGTTCCTACCCAGGGTTCCTCCGTCCTCTGCACCCGAGGATCCTCCGTTCTTTACACCCGTCGATACAGTAAGGAGTAACGGATATCAAGTTTTCAATTTCACAGCGAGAAATCATAAGTATATGTATGACAG